>NC_051077.1:43226441-43501670 GCF_004664715.2 Peromyscus leucopus | reverse complement strand
AAGGAAATAACTGAAAAAGGTATAAATGTGTGTGTACAAGGGTGTTTATCCAGGTATTATTCATGATTGGAAAAATACTTCCTTATTTTAAATGGAACTGAAGGAAAGGGGCACAGGTTGTATATACGAAGGTATTGCATGCAGCGTTATTGGTAGCAGTGGAGAAAGACAGAAATAAATCCACCACAGAGAGACCGGCTAAGGGACAATGGTTTGGCTCCGTGATTGTTCACACACACATGGCTGTGGTTTGTGGAGCAGCTGAGGCAGGATTTAGAGTCACAGACTGAGCTTTTTTATTTAGTAAAATCTCCCTCCGTGTTCAGATGTACATAAAAAAAGATCTGGAGGTAAATACAGTGAACATGCATGGGGCTTGTCTCTAGTTGGCCGATAGAGGTGGGATTCCACTCTCGACTTCCTCATCAGCTCCCTGCCCAATAAACACGTTTCCTTGCAGAAATCAAAACAACAAAAACATCATTTTCTTTTACTCCAATTTAAATTATAAACGAATCAGAATTTACGGGGCTTCTGCCATGTACTAGAGCACAAAAATAAGGATTTCTTTCCTTGCCTGAGTGTGTCACCTTCCTGCCTGCATTCAGCCATCCTCAGGCGTCAGTAGTTCTGTGGCCATGCCATGGAAGAGCCACGGGTACCATGGGAGGACTGTGTGAGTTTAGAAAAGAGATGATACCTCCTTCAGACCTGGGAGGATGGCCTGAAAAAGAAGAGAGGAGGAAATACTGGGCCACCACAATGCCTGTTGCATATTCAATTCTTTGCAATTCGTACTTTAAAATACCTCCTTCCTACGTATCTCCACCATCCCTCTAGTGCAGACATTGCTACAATAACCAACTCTATTGCATGTGGTTCTTAATACTTGTTCTTATTATCAAGGGTGCAGTCAATGTATAACGACTAGCCTTGGTTGGCTTTTCTAACAGCATGACTAACACGATGAAAACTAGAAGACTGGATGAAATAGTTCAATGAAAATTAGAGGCAGGTGTAGCAGTGCGTCCCTACACTCTCCTCACTCAGGGACTGAGGCAGAAATAACACGAGTTTGAAGACAGCCCGGGCTACATCGTGATACTCAGGAAGGTGAGGGGAAAAGGGAGGGGAAGAAGACAGAAGGGGAAAGGAGGAGAGGAGAGGGGAGGAAAGAGAAGGGAGTCGGTCCATCAGACTCCCAGCAAGAAACTGTCCCACT
The DNA here is from genome assembly GCF_004664715.2 of Peromyscus leucopus. NCBI lineage: Eukaryota > Metazoa > Chordata > Mammalia > Rodentia > Cricetidae > Peromyscus > Peromyscus leucopus. The sequence continues at coordinate 43,500,448 of NC_051077.1, read as the reverse complement.
TAGACAATAAACACGTGCCCACAGAATTTCAGCCATGCACTGAAACAGCCCCATAAAATTTCCGGCGCTGGACCGCACTCACACCCTCCCATGCGTCGCCCCGCCTTCACCATCACGCCCTGATGAGGCGGCTGCCTGTTCCCTGAGTGATGACAAGTCCTCTTTAGTGCCATTGTGAAAAGACTGCATCACATCTGATGTCCCCACCCCCCTCCCAGACTCTTGGCTCTAAGAACAGCCCGTGGAATTCCAGATGCCAGGAAGCACATGTCATCAGACACAGGAAGAACTCTTTGTGGAGAGGTGGGACTTCCTTCTCCCGGGTGATCTGGGAAGGCGGGGAGATGTTGACTGGCGGACATTCACTCGTGTCACGTGGGGCTCTGGTTCTTCGAGCAGATTACCGAAAACCCTGCGGACAATCTTGGGTTGCCTTCTAGCTTACCAAAGCAGACCCTTAAATTCCACAGCCTCCGGGAAGGGTAAGAGGAGAAAAATCACAAGACCTCATTTTCTGCACTTTCCTGAGAACACAGACTCGGGATGTGATATGTGGGTTAAGACGCTAATGCCCACTTTTCCCCATACAACAAGTGGAACCAGAAAAAAAAATAATCGTGATATACTAGAAGAGAATCTCCTTGAAAAAAAGAGGGCCAGTAGCCATAGGTAGAAATAGTTTAAAAAGTATCAAGTGATTCTGGCCTGGAGAGATGGCTTATTGGCTAAGAACACTGCCTGTTCTTCCAGAGGACCAGAGTTCAATTCCCAGCATCTAAAGGGCAAATCACAATTGTCTCTAATTCCAGTTCCAGGGAATCCAAGGCACACAGAGACATGCAGACAAAATGGGTTTGCTAAAATATAACATTGAAAGTTTTTAAGTAGCAAGAAAACATGAGTGGACTTATTGCACGGGGCTGTACTTATATCATGATCAAAATGGTAGGTTTCATGGTAGACACGAGGTGCTGATATAAACGGTAGCACAGGAAGCGCTGTACAAAAAGTTGGATCCTGATTATTTAGTATAGTCATGTAAAATATTTTTTGGCATTAAAAAAAAACACATTGGGAACTATTATGCAATATAGCAGACCTTATTTCTAAATGTTAAAATATCCAGAGTGTGTTTATAACTTGGTGGTGTGGTGTGTGTGTGTGTGTGTGTGTGTGTATTCGTGTGTGTATTCGTGTGTGTCGTCAGTGTGTGTGGGGTTCAGGTATGTGCACCCAAGTGTGCACATGTATGCCAGAGGTAAATGTCATATATCCTACATTGAAACAATGTCTCTTGCCCAACTCACTGATTGGTTAGAGTGTTTGACCAGCAAGCTCCAGGAGTCATCCTGTCTCTACCCACCACAGTGCTGAGGTTACACACACCACCACACCTACCCTTTCACTTGGTTTCTGAGGATATTAACTCAGGTCCTCATTTTTATGTGACAAGCACTTTCTCCACAAAACCATTTCCCAGTCCTGTATTTTCTGGTACTTTTCAAATTTTGAATGAGTATATATTTATTTTATAATCAGAAGAAAATAGAGCTGCAAAATAAACAACAGTCTTCAATCTGTCCCTTTTCCACTAGGACAGTATTGGCCACAGTTCCCACAGAGAAAGGAGGTGGGAGAATCAGGCTCGTGAAATTATAGAGTCCATGTTCCATGTTCCACCATCTGCAAGCTCTATATCCAAGAAAGCCTGTAGCATAATTCAGTTCAAAGTTCAAGTCTGAGGGCCTGAGACTGATGTTCTTATGTCCAAAAGCATTCTCACGGGATACACTCAAAAGTCACATTTTGCCATCGATCTGGATATTCCTTAGCTTAGTCAAGGGGACAACTAAAATGACCATTTCAGTAGCCCTTACCGAGATCAGCTTGATTGTTGTCATAATCTCCTGACTAGTAGAGAAGACCTTCTCCTCCCCAGTGCCTCCAAAGACAGAGCTCTTCTGAAAGGAGAAGACAGTTGAGACGTGTGACATGGTGCCCTTCAATAGGTGCAGAGATCCCCGCTCCGTTTCTCATCTCTCCCCCGACTCTTGCTTGTCCTTCATCTCCTGGTCATCCCTCAGCATCACTGAATGGAAGAGCCAATGAACAATGTAGTCAGAAGTTTCCTCCGGCCCTGCCTGGCCCCTGCAGCCCTGGGGCCGCTTATTAAAATAATCACTCAGAGGCTTATATTAATTATCAACTGTATGGCCTATGACAGGCTTCTTGCCAGCTAGCTCTTACAGTGTAACTCCACCCATAAATATTAATCTATGTATCACCACGTATTCTATGGCTTTACCTGCATCCCATTACATGTTGTTCCTAGCTAGGATGGGAGTCTGGCATCTCCTCCATTCTGTCTTTCTCTTTCCTGTCTCTCTCCTTGGGTTTCCCGCCTGCCTCTAAGCTGCCTTGCCGTAGGCCAAAGCAACTTATTTATTAACCAAGGGAAACAATATATCCATAGCATACAGAAAGGCATCCCCCAGCAGAGCAATGCTGATTTAAATTTGAGAGGTGGGATGGAATGAAGGCCATAGGGAGAAGGACCTTGGAAGGTGTCTCTAGCGGGAAACCGAAGTAGGGCTCTAACTGAAACTGAAGAAGCCGCATTATTCTTTGGGGAGTAGCTTGACATGCAGGGGATAGAGAGTAAGACACTTGTAATTAAGTGGCGTTTGCCTACTACGCCAATGGGATCTACTTTAATTGTTCATTTACTTGGAGTAAGGTAGACTAGGGTTAATGACAATTCTAGAGGTTCTACTGCCATCAAGCTGCCCCTGGTTCTCCCCCGAGTCTGTCATCACTCATTTCAGACACTTGCTTTCTTGACATTTCTCCCTCGACTCAAGTGTCAATCCTTTGCCCCTCTTTCTAGACTCCCGTGACATTTAAAGCGCACCAAATCTAACAACAAGGCACATTCCATCCTGCCCCTTTCCTTCCCTGCCCTGGCAACTGGGCTACAACTTCTTCAGAACAAGAGATGTCTTTTTTTCCCAGTGTCCTGAGTACCAAGCCCTGGGACTGGCAAATGACAAGGACTTTAGTAATTATTTCTAAACCATCATCAAACAAGTGAACAAATAAGAATTAAGATGGTCAGTAAATCATCCCAAGATCATGAGAGATTACAAAATGTCAATGGTTGTATTACTCTATACATCCAGCAACCCTGGCGAATGAGTCAGAGGGGTCTTTTTATATAGTAGCCACATTGAGATAGCTTATAACTCGGATATCAGATGAATTAATAAACTAATGAATTAATTCTACAATGACATCCAAGATAAAATGTGAAGCACACAAAAGTAGGAACCATGTGGCTATTTAATTAATAAAGAGTCGAAGGAACATACCAGGCACAACCCCCAAATCTAAGAATGATCAGGTTGGTACCCTTTAGTCCCTGTGAAATGATAACTGTTTTCCAGAACAGGTTCTGGAAGCATCTCCTGTGGACCTAAAACAGCCACCTCCCTTTCTCCCTACTCCAATCCAAGAACAGAAGCAAGTTACCACTGCTGTGCTTGTGGCCTACTCACAAACAAGTATAATCCTAATATTTGAAAATTATCATAATTTGTGATATCTTGTCTATAGATATGTGTAAATGAAGTAATAGATATATCAATATAAATTAAATAATCAAGGATAAAACACAAATATTATTTGGAACGATTATATCTGGTCGAATTAAAACTCACTTTGTGAAGGAGTATAACAACTGATTAAGTGATAATTTTTTCACAGTCTCCTTATCCAAAATGATATGACCTAATGAGGACTGACTGCCAGAGCTTGGAAGCCTATGTATGATGCCATCATGGAATTACCACCATGGGACTCAGAGTGCATTTACTTGTGCAGGTGCTTGCCGTAGGCTGATGAAAGGCTCTTATTATTTTATAGTGAAATTATTAATAACAAAAGTAATATCCACAAATTCTGACTTACAAATGATTGGACTTGATTTTCTATCTTGATTATTTATCAAGAGATAGACTTGATTTTTATCAATAAATAATCTTTCATCTCACCCCTTCTCTGCTCTCCATCCTCCTCTAAGAGAAGCTGAATTAACATTCTGTTCTCCATGTCTTTTTCTCCAGAAGGCTTATGGGCAGAGTTTAGTAATGAGAAACATTTATATGAGTCAGGAAAGCTGCCGGCATCGTGGAGGTCACTGTCCCCTGAAGACAGTGCACACAGATGTGAGGGGAAGAGGCAGCTGTCTTCACCGAGGCCAGTGTCCTCTGGAGACAGGCACACGCAGATGTGAGGGCAGCTGTGAGGATCTGAGGGCATTTCCACATGACTTTTAAGAACCAAAGCAGCGAAAGCAGAAATCGTATGACACAGAACACTGTTCTCAACAACAGAGTTATCCTGTATAAAAAGTTAATATTTGCAATAATACTTTTAAAAAATCCTAGGCATATGAAAAGGTGATGGGAGGATTTTTGACTTAACAAATATTAAACAGTTTCTGAGAAGTTTACTCATGATCTGTAGTTATGTAACTACCAACGATTATTCAGACTGGTGTTTAGCATATGGCTTAACTTCAACCTACTGTTAAGTTAGATTGTTTTTACCAGCTGCTGCGTGAGAAAATGTTGAAAATGTCATTCTTCACATAATACTTCACTGGTTCCAACACTTGAAAGCTAAAGTCTCACCCATAGAAAGGTTTTCTTGTCAAACACTCAGATGAATTTCATTTTCAGGCCTTTTTTTCTGATTAAAATTATCTATGTGCATGATCTAAATATCCCATTTTAAAAAAAACACTGTACCTCAGTCATATATATAATTTATTTATTTATATTCTACACATATTGATTTAAAAGTGTAGTAAACTAATTTAGCTGGGGTATAATTATAACTGAAATAAGAGAATAACAGTAAAAGAGAGCTGAACTAAGTAACTTTTAAGTGTAGAGAAAATGATGAAATCATAATTATACCAATAGGCAGGAATAATATATCTCATGCAACGGAGAACTCGAGTTTTGAACAAAAAAAAGCAAGCGGCCGTCCAGATGCGCGAGGAGATAAGCAAGCAGGAGAGGAGAGTTGGTCATACAAGGATCAGGAGAATGCTCAAAAATTATGCATATATCATTACTTAAGTAATCGAAGACACGCTCACAAGGACGCAAGTCACAAGTTTGTACCATGACTCCTATCGAGCTGTACCCTCCCAGAGCTCAGAGAATATGGCCACACGGGAGCTGAGACGTGAGACTGATTTGTGCGTGCTAGAGCAAAGACGAGATATAATCTCTAGAGGTAATTATTCACCTGGTAGATTACATGGACACATTCTCATATATCTAAAACACTTGGCATAATTAGCGCCCAGAGATCTCAGTCCTCGTCTAGACACGCAGAGATAGTACTAGTTAACATGAGCACACATCGCACGAGTGCGACTCTTTGAGAGTGTCAGGAAGTCCTGTGATTGATGTGGAATGTGTGCGAGGTAGGTAGGACAACTCGGGTGTTTGCGCTGTTGTTTTAAAAGCTGAGTGGTGTGGCACAGACACTGGCAATCGCATTGATTGTGTGTTAAAGAGTTAGAGCACTTTCAGTATAAACGAGTAATGCATATACGCTCTGATGAAGAAAATTATGAGTGAGGCTCAGTTGGGGAGAGAGAACATGTCAGAGAAGAGCTTTGGGAGAGATATCAAGGAGTGAGCGCGAGCTGAGCATAAGAGAGTGCTACACTATCGGTGGACTCTATTGAGTCGCAGTCTCACAAGTCCTCTTGTGCTCACCAGACGTCATGAGATGAAATCACTAAAGATATACTATTACAAGCTTATATACTACTCATGGGCAAGATAGAGAGATGGAAATTCTACCCACTAATGCCATAGAAAATTATAGTTTATTTCTCTAGTCGCTTAAACGAATGGCCAGTTATTCACTACTTCATGAGATTACACAATGAGTGTGCGCTATAGTAGTACAGTGCAGGTCTTAGGTGAGCCCTGTGGAAGGGCCGTTCAAGAGACTCCAATGCATCAACCTAAACATCACAACACATCGGTAGTTGGAACCACCAACGAGGTGAGAGGAGAGAGATAGATATTGTTATGCTTAGACCATACGATTGATTACCTAGTATAACCCACCCATAGCCCTCTCAAATTCATGTGGTAAACCAGAGTCTTGAGGCTTATAGCCTCGCCTCTCATAGCGAAAACGAATGAATTTAAAAGAGATTTCTTTCAAGAGCGGCTTCCCCATGCTGACAGAGTAGAGGATATTCCACTACTGCCAGCAGATATGGTTGCTCGCATTGGACTCATATAACAGCTCAGGCTCGACGAAGATTATACCCTTTATAATAATATATGAGAACATTATTTGTTGTTTTACATCTTTCCTATCTATGCACATAATACTTTCCACAGAGAGAGCAAAAAATACTGTTGGGTCACGGAGGATACTAGTTCATAAGTCTGGTTCTACCGTTGTGTCGCGAGTGGTCCACAGCAGTCAATCAGACCGCTGCATTGCTCACAGTTGAAATAGACGACAAACACAATTCGACTGATATTTAAATTGTCAGATACCATCAATGTAGTTCCTATGCCTCTGTCGCAGTGCCTTTTTTTTCTGTCCCTTGCGCAGCTGAAAGTATTGCCTCCTGTCTTCAGGCTCTAGTCTCCCTAGCGTAACATCTCTGACGACAGCCTTTGATTGGGACGTCCGGCCACATCTCTCTATTCAAGCTTGAATCCCTGTGCAAGTTTCTTCTGAGTATGAGCTCCCACCCCTGGCTACGCGAGTGGCACTTTGTAGTGTCATACAGTCTAACATTGGTTTTCTCTCCTCGTGTCAGCCATATGCACTATCATACTCTTCGTCACAAAGCAAGCGACTGGCTATGCCGTCTGCCTGTCCTCCACATGCTGCTATCTCTCTCTGTCTGCATTTTCTCTGTCTCTAAAGCTTCACTCTTCAGTTCCACTCCACCGTGCCCACAACTCAAAGGAGCCAGTGTGATTTGTTTAGACACACCTTTTGGCATGAATAGTGCGATTAGATTATAAAATGAAAATGGAGCGTAGACAAAAGTTCCTCACCTTTATATTCCAATATAACAGAATACACATTTCAACAAGAGAGCGCATACACAAGAACGACAAGGCTCCTATTGCCTGATGGCTCGCATTGGAGAGATTGCGATCTATGACAACCTAACAGAGATTCGCCTCTACTCGTACACACCATAGAATGACGGTCAGGATGGTACCTTAATAGAAACTAAATAGTTCCCTATATAGCGATATATCAAGTGTTACTGTTATAAAGAGCTCATACAGAGAGTTTCCTCCTCATGATTCAGTCTGAAGAAATAATTCATTTCATATGAGAGTGTCCACCTTCCGGCCTTTCCTCCAATCATATTAACCAGATAGGATATATCGTGGCCAAGCAAGTAATGTAACATGAGAGTTCGAATACTCGTCGATAGTCTTATAGTAACATACACAACTTAATTCACTCATATATATGAGCTCCAGTATAATGTCATGTCTCCGCGTGCAGGAGAATCACAATGCTACCTGAATAATCTCCACACATAGTAGCAGTTGGTTATGAACGTACAGAATATGTCGAAACCAATGCCACTCGCAGTTGATCCGCATAAATAAGAGTGTTCTGTCAGACTATTTTTAGTGTCAAATAAAAGCAGAGCAGTTGGCATGTTCTTTCGAGAGAGCTCAGCTGGAGTGCTCATGATCTGCAACGCACATTACTAATAGAGAGAGAAGTCATACTCTTTTTGTGCTGACATAATTATTGTATTGCATCTTGGGTCCTCTTATTGCCATTTTCTCTTGTTATATAATAGAGATATACCTTGAGAGTGTTGACTCTAGCATGATCAGTATTTTCTCCATTCATTTTAATAGCTCAGTAATATACTTGCTATTACTTGAACTAAGTCCAATATTCGATGTCCCATTCAAATGCTGGTACTTTACTACTCTCAATCAGTTCTCAATTAGCTGCCATCTCTGAGTAGTTGCTGCCCTACTCCTATTTAACCTTTAATAGTAGCTGAATTGTCTCATTAGCCCTCTAGTCATTTTTCCTCTAGAGTGTTCCATTTATATTCTAGACTCTCGCTGTTCTCATATCTCAGTGAGTACATTATCTGGTCTCAACTCCTCTTAAAGATGGCTGCATCGTCGCTATATCTCTCTTACGGTATGCCAACATGTACATCGACAAGTTGTAGAATCTGACTAAGCCTATAATGACCGGAGTCTCATTCCACCCAGGGTGCAGCACAACAACACTTCTTATGCTCTCTTAGAGCGCACCAATTACAACTACTCCTGCTAACATCGCTCTATCCTATGACCATCGGGGGCTACTTGTTACAAGATGAGTCCTTGCTCCTCATGCTATCAAGTCACTTGGACTCTGGTTATTGTTCCAACCCCGACACACAATATTGTTGATACAATATGTAACTAGGATACAATGTTTAAGCAGAATCCATTAGTTTAAGAGTATTTTTCGCACGCTCGATTTATCACACAAGGCCATACTTTCCTGCTCCCTCTAGATCAGAACCTCACTCATTCTCCATTGGAGTCAAGAAGGAGTGTGTCTCCGCGCTAGTCACGCCACACGCTTGCGTGAGGAGTATTCGTCTACGTACCTGATTTTGTCTCCGCTTTCTTTGCGTGAATTAATCCTCTTTCCATGTCTGTCTAGCTTTACGGCTGTATCTCTGTAGTGGCTACTCTAGCTGGCTTGACTCTTGTATGTTGTATGTGCTGGTAATGCGTCGTTTGCCCTTCGTAAGCCATTTGAGATTCGAATTGTTGGTGTTTTCCTGCCTTTACGTTGCCTATATTATGACCGGTCTCTATAATGAGCCAAGAGATTCTATTGGCCGAGTTGCATGAGGATATGAGACTGGCTAACAGCTAGATGCAGGAGATTAGAAGAACTGTGCTCGGATTTGGATAAAGAGATTGCAGACACGCTCTAGTGTTACGCACGTGTCGTGTGATGGGCGATGTAACTGGGGTGGAGTCGGATGTTAGCTAAATCTTATGAGCCTAATTAAGTGTGAGAAGTTCTCGCTTCGCTCATGAAAGAAGAGTAACTGGATGACGAAGACACGCGAGACAGTGGCTACTACGGAGGTAAGGCGAAGTAGAAGTAAGAGTAACGAGGTATCACGAGGACGATAATGCGTGCTCCACACTTATATAAGTAGGGACGCTGAGCTACATAAAGTATCTTGCTCCTGCTCAACCCAATTGGTTCACCAGCCTATAGAGATTAGATTCCTCATCGCTTGTCCAATAACAGCAGCAGTGCAATTTTGCAACAATCCTTCGGGAATATCTTGCCATGCTGGTCACTGTTATGGTCAATATGCTTTATATGGAACCACAAAAGCTCTTGGATAGCCAAAGCCATCATGAGCAAAAAGAACGATGTCAGGGCGATAACCATACCAAACACAGCAGTATTACAGAGCCATAGTTGTGAAAACTTGCTTGAAACAGACATGTATATCAATAGAGCAATAGAGAAGGCTTAAATATAATTACAATAATTACTACCATCTCATATTGACACAGATTCCAAGATGATAGGCTGGAAAAAAAGTCATCATCTTCAACAAATGTTTCTGAAAGCCCACATGCAGAAGAATGATGTTGAGAACTTTATTATCTTATTTAATACAATAAACTCTTGAATATAACTTAACAGTATTAAGGTTTAACACATTCTATAAGCAGTATACCAACAAACAGTAAATGGTCCTATAGACCCAATTTCATTGATTTTCCTGTTTGAGAAATTAAGGCAGAAGAAATTTTATGACTTAAATAAGTATTGTAGAGCATGTTTCTGTTACATATAATTATAAACTCTTATCCTTAACCCACCCTCATATTCACTGTTAAGTGTTGATCCTCTTCTGAATTTATTAGGCTTATAAATGGAAAACTTTAATATTTAAATGACATGTAGACATTAACATAGCACATTTTAATTCAAATACCTGATGCAAAAAATAACTTCCACAATTTAGTTTAAACAATTGATACATGAGAGGCAGTAAAAATGGAACACATTCATGACATTGTACCAATACAAAAATACAAAGCTCTGACAAGTGTTCGTCAAAATTAAAGTCAGTGAATAGCATCCTGTAATAGAAAGGAGAAGTAGAACATATTCTATTATCAATCACCAAGAAAAAGACGTAGGCACTATTTCCTGACAGAATGCATGTTTGTTGAATAACTGCATTAATACTTTGTGATAAAGTTATTTCATTCACTGTATATTCCAAGTGAAACATACATACATATATATTTACCTATATTTTTGAAAAATCAAGTAATTTAGAAAAAAGATCAAAATTTGAAGAACAGGTAGAAAATGAAAACTAGACTTATAGTGCTGTACAAAGACTAATTAATGAATTATGAATGGTGATTCACAGTCACTGATATTTGGAAAACTGAAGAGAATATCATTTGTTAAGTAGTGATCTAATAAGTCGCTGTCTGGAGAGTACACACAAAAATATGCATATACACAAAAATTAAAAGAAGACTAATTCATACAAACCATTCAAGCTTAGCTCATTAATCCATGAAGTACACACTGGGCCAAGTACATAGGCAATAGTGACTTGGCAATGTGTCCATTTTTCTAGGAAGTCAGGGGTACAACTTGATGTCAAGACTTTTATTACTAGGGTGGATGGAAATTCAAGGAATTTTCTAAGTTCTCATGCCCCCTACTCTCTGCCTCTTGGCACACTAAGGTCAGAATATCTTCCTGCCTTCAGGATTTTTTTCCTTTGCAGTACCCTTTCAACTCCTGTAATTTAAGGCATTATACTGAGGATTTTAGATTGTTGAGTTCCACAATTCTTATAAAACATTTAAACATTTTGATATGGCATGCTTTTAATACACCTTAAGAGCCCATTGGCGCCTATGGCTGTCTGCTTAATCACAGCCAGAGCAGTCATTAGTCTAGGATTGTTTGGCCACCCAGCCAAGCATAGCTTCCTGAAGTTGCTTTCCAACCACTATGTGCTCAGCTTCCCTCCAACCATGCTGTTGAGAGTCTACCCTCCATCTACTGGTCCTTTTGCCTATTTTTATATCTGAACCTTTGTTATCTAGAAGTTTGGTTTATCCCTTAACATCAGTTCTCAACCTGTGGGTCGCAACCCCTTTGGCAAACCTCTATCTCCAAAAATATTTACATTGTAATTAATAACAGTAGTAAAATTACAGTTATGAAGAGCAACAAAAATCATTTTATAGTCACAGCCTAGAAGATTGAGCACCACTGCTTTACAGACAACCAGAATAGTCAGGCTCCTCCTCATCTCCTGATTCTCCCTCCTCCTCTTCTCCAGTCTTCATGTCAGGTATTGTGTTTCAGTTTCAACAGACCCTGTTTCGTGCTTGCTGAATGCAGCAAGCTCCCTTGACTTCTATGATTTCCTAACCAGAGTTCCATCTTGGAAATGAAGCTTGGTTGGAACTAAATTGGTAAAACCCTGGAGCTCACTTCATTGTTTGCTTTCTGTCTAGGATTACAGCTCTGCACTGCATGTTTTCTGGTTTCTGAAAACATTTGCTTAAGATTTTGCTAATTTTAGCCAAATAAGAGACTCTAACCAGTAATCCTAAATCTCTCTGTCTCTGTCTTTGCCTTCCTCTCCCTCTCCCATATTTTCTTCTTCTTCCTCTCTCTCTCTCTCTCTCTCTCTCTCTCTCTCTCTTTCTCTTTTTCTCTCTCTCATAAATAATAGGACCTTTATAGAGAGATGGAAATGGATTTAGTTGATTATAAGATTAAGATGCAATTAAGTATCTTAATTAGTATAATAATATCAAAGGCAACAATCAAAGAGAAACAGCAATAATTAGAATTTGCTTAGGACTTAGCATGTGAGAGGTCAGCTAATGGAATTATATCTTTTAGTTCTCAAAAAGGGAGTAAAACGAAAGACTGACTCTATTTTCAAGTCATTACGAAGTTCTTATGGAATAGGAAGGCACAGCTCTGCATAACAATGCATGTATGGGTTGGCACTGCAGGGAGAACACAGCCATAGTTAGGCAAGGATTAGGATGAGCTCCCCCATTTCCTTCTGGTAATTAGTATTTAATCTTCCTAATTTCAATGAGATTCTCAAGCCAATTCTTTTGGCATCAGGAGCCTCTATCTCAGTCAAAAGTGCATAAAGCTGTGCTGCCATAAATAGGTTTGTTTATTGCTGCATAATGCCAGCATTATTAATAGCTTTGGCCTTTATGGATCATTCCACATTAATCACACTCTACAAGTATATAAGACTGTCAGTCTTTTCCCTATGCTAACTGGTAAGATCCTGATATCAAAGACACTGCCTGTGGAAGCTTCGTGATCATTTCACAGGGGAAGGGGTAGCTATTATTATAAAAATACAAAGGAACAGAAAAAAAAAAACAATAACAACAAAACCCCACAGCTTTCAACTCAAAGGAAATAAGAAATCAAAACTGGGAGCCAAATATGAGTGACCATGGAGTACGAACAAAGATTTGGGTTGACACAAATAACATGTTCCAATATGAAAATGTTTTCATGATACTTTTATATTAGTAGTCCAAAGGAAATCATAAACCAAGGCAATTTTCAAATACATTGGTGGAAACAAGAGGCAGATGGGTGACCACATGTGAGGAACTCTGGCTAAAGTTTTCAGGTTCTATCTGGTGTTAGTCTTAGTGCTTTTGTTGGGTAAAGCTAGTGCTACCTGATAGTCACAAAGATAATAGTCAGACACAGATGTGATCACTGAATGTCTACTAAAAACATTAAGGATAACTCAAGATCATTTGGCTGTGTCTTCAATATTCTGAACCTTTATAAATTTCTCATAAGTCCATCAAATGTATAGATCTTTCAAATTAAATAATCCATTTATTTATTTATATAGTATTGCTGTTTTGTCTGTAAGTGCGTCTACGCACCATATGCACACAGTGTCTGCAGAAACACAAAGAGGATGTAGGATCTCCTGGGAATGGAGTTAGAAAAGATTGTTAGCAACCATGTGGCTGCCGGGAATCAAACTCAAGTCCTCAGAAAGAGCATCTAGTGTTCTTTTTTTTTTAAACAATTTCTTTTATTCATTTTATATACCAACCATAGTTACCCCTCTCATCCCTCCTCCTGCTCCCCCCTCCAGCCTCCACACCCCAACCCAACCCCCACCCCCTTCTCCAAAAGGGTAGGGCCAACTATCGAGAGTCAACAAAGCCTAGTAAGGGCTAAACCCCTCCCTGCTGTGTCAAGGTTGAGCAAGGTGCTCCACCATAGGTAATGGGCTCTAGAAATTCAGCTCATGCACCAGGGATAGATCCTGATCCCACTGCCAGGGGCCCCTCAAACAGACCAAGCTATGAAACTATCTCCCACATGCAGAATACCTAGTTCAGTCCCATGCAGGTTCTACAGCTGTTGGTCTAAAGTTCATGAGTTCCTATAAGCTTGGTTCAGTTGTCTTGACGACCACTTATTCATAGAATCCCCCTTCCCTCTCTTTGACTGGATTCCTGGAGTTTGGTCTTGTGCTTGGCTGTGGATCTCTGCATCTGCTTCCATCAGTTACTGGATGAAGGTTCTATGATGACCATTAGGGTAATCACCAATTGGATTACTGGGGTAGACCAGTTCAGGTACCCTCTCCACTATTGCTAGTAGTCTAATCTAGGGTCATCCATTGTTCTTAACCTGAGTAGTCTCTCCAATCCCTAGATTTGTAGATTTTTGTTAAGCAAATGAGTCTTTCCTCCTAAAACTCAGATCACATTATTTACTTTTTGTTTGTTTGTTTACTTATTTTTATTGTTATTCTGTGGGTAATTTTTGGCAGTATTGAAAAATCACTCATTGAACTAATGCGAGGTTAAAATCTGGGACAGTAGTAGTATTCTGGTAGACAAAATAATACCTCTGAAAATTTACACCCTAATCCCTGAGACCCATCAGTGTGTGGCACTCCTAGCAGAAGCAACTTTATAGATGTGGTAAGTTAATACCTGAGGTTGGGAGGTTGTCCTGAGTTAGACGAAAACAATCAGATAGCAACATAAAGTTCTCAGTCTGATGTGGCTAGCTTTGAAGATGGAGAAACGCAGGTAGAAATTTCTGTCCCACCAGCAACTCCCAAGTACCCAGCAGCTGTTTCCGAAATAATTGACTCAGAGGCTTATATTAACTGGTAAGCCACAGGCCACGTAGTGATACATATACTAATAGAAATAGGTTAATTTAAATGTAAGAGCTAGTTAGTAATAAGCCTGAGTCATTGGCCAACCACTTATAGTTAGTAAAAGCCTCTGGGTGATTATTTAAAAGTGGCTATGGGATGGGGCAGGACAGAGAAAAGTCTCTGGTTATATATGGTGATGGTCTGATTAGAGAGAAATGAAGAAAAAGATCAAGGGTAGAATCTGAAAAATGCAAATGAGATTTTTCTAAGTCTCATTTACTGAAAGCAACCTGCTAATACATTTATTTTCATCCAGTGAGATCTCTATTGGACTTCTGGTTTGCAAATAAGTGGATTATTGTTTTGGTTTGTTTATATTTATCTTTACATTTTATGTATGTGTATGTGTATAAATGTGTGTGTATGTGCAATTCTGTGCTGGTGCCAGGGGAGTCCAGGAGAAAGCAGCAGAATTCCTAGAGCTGTACTCATAGGACGTTGTGGACCACCTCACATGTTTTAGGGATTGAATTTGGTCTTCTGGAATAAACAGTAACAAGCTCTCTTAACTACCAAAGCTGCTGGATTTGTGATGATATGTGATAATAGTAACAGAGAATTTAGTAACACTTTAGCTTAAGAAGGTAATTAAATTATTAGAATATCTGGAGAAAATTATTAGTTCACATGAAATGTGATCTTTTGATGTTCAAACTCATTGAAATTTATCAGAAGTTTATTATACCATATTAATCATAGCCAATAGAGTAACAATTGGCTTTAAAATCCCAAAAGCATGTAACAGAAAAAAAAAAGTTGTATTACTCATGCTCTGTGCAGGTCATGGCTGAGTTAGGAATCTGTATCATGGACTATCCAGTCTTCTCATTCAGGAAACTAAGGAAATATCAGCTTTTCCCATAAAACATGAACATTTACATTGCTCAAAAATTACCATGTTGTATTAGATTCAACTCAAATGCAATTAATGCAAACTATAATTTTTATGTACATGAATAAATAAGTCACTTTTTTTCTGGTTTCATTTGAACATGTAAAGTGAGATCTTCCTAGATCTACTTAATAGTAAA
Source organism: Peromyscus leucopus (assembly GCF_004664715.2). Classification (NCBI taxonomy): domain Eukaryota; kingdom Metazoa; phylum Chordata; class Mammalia; order Rodentia; family Cricetidae; genus Peromyscus; species Peromyscus leucopus. Next base: position 43,485,058 of record NC_051077.1, on the reverse strand, counting down.
TACTAAAATTAAGAGAATAGCAGAATGACAAAAAGAAATCACTGCTTTGCTGAAGGAAATTGCTGATATTCCATAACTCCTCTGTGTAAACCTTCTGACCAAAACAGAAAAGTAATGATCACTGATCACTGAAGTATGATAAACATCACAGAATAAATGTAATTATTCGGATTTACATTTGTTTCATGTTGTAAGTCTACAAAGGAACCACAATAAGTCTGGAAACTGGCAGGTTATCCTTTTTTGAAATGAGGTACTTCGTGAATCATACACATTTCATTGCTTTCATACTTATAACTGCCTGAGTAATCCATTACTAAAAGTCAAAAGAAAAAAATGGCTATTCTTAGGGAGCAGTTACATGCATTATATTCATGGATTACTGTGAAACTTTATCACCACTGCTGTTGGGTATGAACTACTTTTCATGACAATCCCTTCACCCTGTCTAGAACAATACTATGAAGACAAATAGGATTTGGAACAGAGCATTATTTGTCGGTTTAAGCACCCTGCATATTTTACTTCCTCATCCAGTTGAATGTCTTGAAAACAGAGGTAAAACAACAGGAAGATGAGAGTTCAAATATGAATTATATATGGCATCTAGTTCTCACTACATAGCCACAATACTAAGATCCCATTTCTAAGCATCTTCTAAAAATTTTACTTGAGTTTGAGGATGCAATGTATTGTGCATCACTCTGATGATGAGGCAAAGTCAATTTAGTGGGACAAAGTGTAAGATGCTCTGGAGCCACTGTCATTCTAAAGCCATAAATCAAGATAATGCAGCTGTCTAGATGTGATAGAGGGAAGAATGAGGCTGCCATCCTAGTATGCCACAGATTAATAGGATCATATTGTTGAGTCAAATGTAAATTGGCATAGAATTTATCTAAAAACAATTGAAATGCAATCCTGACAGCTTAAGGGATGTTAACCATGGGTTTGATTCTGCAAAGGGACAATGTAGACATCTCCCTTATAGAAGTAGGAAAATTACTTTTAAGTGAATGCTTTCATTACATCGAGATTAAGTTGTCTTTAGAAATAGAATGAGTGTTATGAAAGGTTTGTGGATCTCCAGTTGTCAACTTTAATCTACCTATGCAGATCTGTGTCTCTGTGACCTGGGATGTGAGGACCTGAATGAATGGAGTAGGCTATAGTCTAATGCTGTAGACAATCTTACTTCAGTTTCAGTGTACGTTTGTACACAAATGTAAAAGAAAACAATGATCCAAGGAAGGTTGTTTGAGTTCAGAAAAATGTGATAAAAAGGGACATGATAAGAAAAACATGTAAATAAGTACCAGTAAGCACATACTAAATATTGAGAGAGCAGCCCCTTCCCAGAATTTTCTCAGGACAGACCAATTTAAACACAATGCCTGGCATGTACTATAGATTATATCTGGAAAATCAGGAAAGTTTAAGGCAGAAGGCTATATCTATATTCAGAGTACACTGAGAACAGCACTCAGCATACCCTTTCCAGATTGGGTTTTAAGGCTATGTTCTGACATCCAACAAGAATCAACATGTCTTATAAATTGAATGTAAATATTTGTTGCATGAGGAATGAAATCACATCTAAGAACAATCCAGGGAACAAAATGCACATGAAGTAAAAGGCCTCTGTCTTTTTTTTTTTTTTTCTTTCTGAAGCCTCTCTCACAGTTTCCCAAAGCATTGTTCACTATGGGTCATTCTTTTGAGAATGTTCCAACACCAATATCAAATGTTCAAGATATTTTCCAAAAGTGAACAATATTACAAATGTAATATTGCACTAAATAAAATCTATGGTAGCTAATTCATTGAAAATCAAGAAATCAAATGTCTGGTGGTGATACAGTTCTGAAAATACTGAACATGTCTGGAAAAAATTCTATAGTATTTGGAAGGACATTACTTTCTAACCTAATAGGATTCTAAGAATGATTTATTATGTAAGGAGACAGAAAGCACACTTAGGATTGAATGAAATAATCAAGAACAACTGTTTGTTTGTTACATATCGACAAATCCCAAAGTAGCTCTTACTTTCTAATATAAATTATTGCATACAGAAGTCATAGGTAACACTGTTTAGAAAATTCTGTTGTTGTGTCTTAAATAGCCATATCAAATCCATGCATCTATGGGAAAACTCTGGTAAATTCAATTATGGTATGTCACTCTAAATTCAGTGGAACTTACTGTTTCTAGGGAAACAAGTAGTCCACGTTTAAATTTCTATCTTTACTTTTCTGTCCATTTGGATCTGTTTTATACCCTGTCATCTTTATTACTAAGTTTTATATTGCAATATTGATATTGATTTGATATTTTGGGGATAAACAAAACAGGTTGTGGTTTAAAAGTAAATACATTAGCGTGTCAAGTTGAAAAGGGAACAATTATCCTTTTCCTATCCTTTGTTAATGTAAAACAAGCTATAAAGTTATCAGGGAAGAGGGACCCCAGTTGAGAAAATGTTTGTATCAAATTTCCATAGACTAATGTGGAAAGCATCTTCTTGATTAATAATAGATGTGGGAAGGTCTATCACACTGTGGCTGGTGCCACCTCAGGTCAGGTGGTCCTAGATTGTATAAGAAAGATGCTGAACAAAGATGAGCAAACAAATGAACATTATTCATCCATGCCATCTGCTTCAGTTCCTGTGTCCATGTTCCTGCCTTGACTTCCTTCCCTGACTTCACTCAATGATAAGCAAGCTGTATGGCGAAGAAGTCCTTCCTTCTCCAAGTTGTTTTGTTTTGGGTCATGGCCTTTATTATAGTAACAGAAAGCAAACTAAGACACCACTGATATCTTTGGATTCAAAATGATGTCAGTGAAAGACAAGATAAGAACTTAATGACTTGACCTTCAGTCAGCTTTTCAGCCACTGTGTGTTTTGTGTGACTTCTGTATGTTTCTATATTCCAGATAAGTATGCACACAACATGGATACTGTGTGTTAGAATTAACAAGTCATTCCTGATAGTAATACAAAAATGTTACTTTTATTGGAAAATGATAAAATATTTTGCAATGCTAATTAACATATAGTATAAAAATATTAGTCTAATAGCTTTGTCAGAAAAACAGTAATGAAGAATTTTATTTTTCCCCAGGAAACCTGTATTATGCACACCCTGATACTCAAGATGAGAAAATGCATTGGAAGTAAGATAGTTACAAGTTGATACAAACTTATAAAAAAGCAATTAAAACGAATGTGAATTTTAAAATGTTTCAGAGAATCTAATACATCCTAAGATGTGATAATTGTGAACAATACAGGTTTGTAATTCAGCTGATAAATAATATGAATATACTGATGAATGATAATAAAATAATTACAGTATTTTGAAAATTTTCTGCATTCCAGAAAGTGAGTTTTGTTGATCATCATTTTAATAGTGATTAAAATGCTATTGCAAGAAAAAATGATCCTAGAGGAAGCCCAGGAAAGGAGGGCATCCAACAAAATTATTGAAAGTAGGAAACATTAGCATTCTTACAGTATTCATGGATGGTCTTCATTTATAACATGCTATAACCAGAGTAATTTTGGATTAAGGAAGAATAACGAAGCAGAATCTATGCTTTGAAAAAGGAGTTCAAAAGCTTCAGTATAAAATGGGGGGCATCCTTAAGCTAATTGTTCTCTAATGAGGAACATGAAATAACCGTTTAGATACTAGACATTATTTTATTCACACATAAAAAAGTGTGTGTATGTGTGTATAGTTGTGGTGTGTGTGTGTGTGTGTGTGTGTGTGTGTGTGTGTGTGTGTGTGTGTGTGTGTGTGTGTGTGTTAAGTCATTCTGTTGGGAAAGTGAAAAATCTGAAAATTAAATTTAGATGATCTGGTTACGTTGAATGATAATTTCTGTTTCTAATGAACTTAATCACTGGTAGTGTCCTGCAAATTAGTTGCAACATTTGAATTGTGTATTAGACAGTATGACTCAAGTTTTTCAATCATATCTTTGTTCTTTGTAGCATATTTTAAAATCATAGTACCTTAACCCACTCAAAAAAGTCCTTTGTATTACATGTATTGTACATCATCTCTGGCATGGAGGACTGCTTCTTCTTTGCATGAGATTTTTCTCTTCTGTTCCACAATATCAAAACTGGGTCTGAATTATCTTAAAATTCAGTATTCTGTTTATTTTCATCACTGCCTAATACACTCCTAACATATCCTCTGGCCATTTAATTTCTACTAATACTTTATAATTTTGATTGAAGAATTTCATATGCTTTTTAAATGAATTTAGTCTTCTTGTAGAAATTCTGAATATTGTTGACTCAATCAGCACAGAACCTATATTTACATGCATTTGTATAACTTGGAAGTTCAAGAGTTTCCTATTCTAGGAAATTGTTTTTCTTGTCTGCTTTGCGCTTGACTTCCAATCAGGTGTCATCCTCTCCTGTGCTCGATTACAGTAATCAATGACATATTTAACAGAAAGATGATTGGATGATTATTATGTGATTTTTTTTTGTTCGACCTAGCAGGAAAAAGTCAAGAAAAAGGTGACTTTATCTGAATCAAGCAATGTATTTCTTAAATAATTGTTATACCGAGAAGTCTTTGTTCATCTGTATTGCTTCAGTGACCTAGTTGGAACCCAGTTCTTTACTAAGAGAGACAAAACTTTTGGCAGTGTTTAATTCTAATTTTTGTTTCTCCTGTTTATTTTCTCATGCTTCCCTTTGTATCTTTTGTTGTATAGATTTAAAAGTTGAATAAGCATCATTCTGATATTCCTTAGGTTTTCATAACATTTGATCTTATCATAAAAAGTTTCCTACATATTAAATATATTTTGATTTAGAGCTTTGTGGGAAGTACAGCTTAATTTTAGAATATAATTTAGAGTATACAGTTAGAATACAATATGACATATGCCAGCAACACTTTGTTTGCACTATTTTAGCTTGTAATAATATTTACACAACACAGTGGGATGGAGCATTCAATTTTACACTTCTTATTTTCATTTACTTATTTGTGTGCATTGTACAGCTAATGTGTGGAGAACTGAGGATAAGTTGTGAGAGTGGTCCCCTACTCTGCCTTTTGGATCCTGGTGATTGAGCTCGGGTAGACTGGTTTGGTGGAAAGCACCCATTACTCACTCATGTATCTGCTAGATGAGACTTAAGTATTTTAAATAATTTAAATAATGTGTGTGGATTATTAAATGGCAAATTATTTAACAACAGATTTGCTAGGACTTCATCAATATAAAATCCTCCCATAAAATAAGACATTAGCCTTCAAAGAATTTTTTATAGGACCTGGAAAGATGTCTCAATGGTTGAGCATGTACTGACAACCTTACAGAGGATCCAACTTTGTTCGTAGTCCTTACTTTAACAGGTTCACAACAGACTGTAAATCAGCTCCATGATCCAATTCCGGTGATCCAATACCTTTTAAGTTTCTGAACACATTCTGAATACAACTGCAATTATATTCATTACACACACACACACACACACACACACACACACACACAAACACTCACACACACATGTAATTAAAGATAACAAAAATTAAAATTTCCAAAACACAAATATTTCCTAAAATTATACAGTATTTAACCTTAATAAAATATTCCACAAGTTTTTTTCAATAGCAATGATTTTCAAATCCAACAGAGAAAGAATTTGACTTTTATTTAAATGAGTAAATTTTATTGACTCTCAGATTTTAAATTTTAAATTCATTAGTTATTACCAATGCCAATCAATTAAATTCTGATAATACAGAAAATTATTCCCAGATTTCTTTTTTTAACTAAACTGCCAATACAAAATATTTTGTGTTTTCATTTTTTAAAACCTCAAAATAGATATATTAGCAACTCATTTACTTTATTTTCATATCAATTCTCTGGAATGTTTTTGATATATATATATATATATATATATATATATATATAAAATATATATAAATACTAATATTTATTTATAATAAATAGTTATATAATGGATTATTTATTCTTTTCTCTTCTTAGCTGGCCTCATTTACAATTGAAGTTACTTGTTTTCTGTCATCAGTTAAAGCCTCCTTTAATTGCACAGTGACTGGGAAAGGAGATAGCAGAGTGTGTCATAAACTAATTGAATGATTAATGAGATATGGTTGAAAGAATATTTAGTGCTTAAAAACATAATTCAGCAAGAATACAGCTTTCACGTGATTTAATCTATGGTGATATTCCATCAGAGTAAACAACGCTCGCCAAATATGTAAGAAAAAATGTTTACTCTACTCAATGCATCCTGAAGATTATATTCTATGATGAGAATTATCCAAGTTTGTTATTAAAATACCAAACTATTAACAACTCTGACACAACTAAAAAGGAACCTGTAAACAGACTTGTGAACTAAAGCAAAAGCAGAAACTTTTGGCTATAGGTTTTTGAACTTTTCCTTTTAGACTATAATTACATCATCCCCCTTCCTTCTCCTCCCTCCAAAGCCTCCCACACTCCCCTCCTTGCTATCTTTCACACTTGTGGCCTCTTTCTCCATTGATTGTTGTTAACCCCCCAATATATACATAATTTCTCCTGCCCTCAACATTTCTTAGTTGCCTATAGTTCTTTGTGTAGGGTTGATACCTTGTAGACTTTCCCCTGTTCATATAAGTGTGGCTATTTTCTTGTCTGCATTCTAAATTCACTCAAAAGGAGGGAAATCATACTTGACTATAATGTTTAATGTGCATAGAACTTAAATTTTTCTCTAAGAAAAAAATAACCCAATTTTTGCTGTTTTTCTAGCAAATTCAATGACATTTTAGAGTAGGTGTGAAATACATAAGTTATGTTTGTTGCTGGAGAATTTCTCTCCAGCTCCTGCTGCCAAGTCCTGCCAGTCCCAGAGCCCACTTACAAAATAAACACACAGACTCTTACATTATTTAAACTGCTTGGCCATTAGCTCAGGCCTATCATTGTCTAGCTCTTACTCTTATATTTAGCCCATTTCTATTAATCTTTACTTTGCCATGTGGCTCGTGGCTTACCAGTACTTTACATCTTCCTTGTCCTGGCAGCAGCTCCAGGCAGTCTCCCCTTTCCTTCCTCCTTCCTCAGTTCTCTTCTCTGTTAGTCCCACCTACACTTCCTGTCTGGCTATTGGCCAATCAGTGTTTATTTACACATACCCATATCCACAGCATATGTTGTCACATTTCATCCCAGATTTATTAGTTATGTGTTTTTTAAATGCTAAAGTACCGAAAGTTATGGCCTGTTTGCACCATGTATTGTGTACAATTTGTGTAAACTGCTTTGGATGTGACAAAATACACAAGAGAAGCAATTTGAAAGAAAGAAAATTTGATTTATACTCAATTTCCATTTCATTTCCAACTGACTTCATTCTCTTTAGGACTGTGGTGAGACAGATCTGGAGTGTGTGGTAGAAGAGCTTATTTGCTTCACTTATGCCAGGGAAGAGTGAGAGGAGACAGACAGACAGACAAATGACAGAGAGAAACATTCACAGTGGGGGTGGGGAGCATACAGAAGCAGAGTAAGAAACAAACAGGAAGAGTACAGAAATATAGCCTGGGACCCACAGTAACATGTTTCCTCCCACTAGGGCTTACCTTGAAAAGGTTGAATCACCTCCTAGCACCCTTGTGCACTGGTGAACAAACACTTTGTCTCATGGCCTTTGGAGGACATTTCAGATTCAAACTATAACACCACAAAAAGCATAGGTAAAAATCATCTCAGGAATGTCAGATGGCCAAAAAATGGCATCATGACAAACTTACAAAACAACAAATTTTAAAATATAAATTGTGCTGGCAGTGGTGGTGCATGCTTTAATCCAGCACTCGGAGCAGAGCAGGCAATCTCTGTGAGTTCAAGGCAGCTGGGCTTCCAAGTGAGTCCAGAAAGCGCAAAGCTACACAGAGAAACCTGTCTCGAAAAAAAAAAAAAATAATATAATATATATATAATAAATATATAAATTCCATAGATAATTTAGAATTATATAATAGAAATAGTAAACAAAAAATAAATTTTGTCATGAAATCTTTTCCTATCATCAACCACTTAGAAAACAGATATTTTATTTTAATCTTTAGGAACAATTTAATCTTAATACTTACTCATGTGCTATGTGAGATAGCAGGAAAAAATAAAATTATTTCCCAACTCTATGTTCAAATAATGTGATGGTTGAAGATTATTTGTCCATATTAACACACATTGAAAACAGAAAGCATCTTTAACAAATGGTGCTGGCATAACTGGATGTCAACATGTAGAAGGCTGCAAATAGATCAATGCCTGTCACCATGCACAAAACTTAAATCCAAATGGATCAAAAACCTCAACATAAATCCAGTTACTCAGAACCTGATAGAAGAGAAAGTAGGAAGTAGTCTTGAATGCATTGGCATAGGAGATCACTTACTAAATATAACACCAGTAGCACAGACACTGAGAGAAACAATCAATCAATGGGACCTCTTGAAACTGGGAAGCTTTAGTAGAGCAAAGGGATATGGTCAACAAGACAAAGTGACACCCTACAGAATGGGAAAAGGTCTTCACCAACCCCACATCTGACAGAGGACTGATATCCAGAATATATAAAGAACTCAAGAAATTAGACATCAAAATGCCCAACAGTCCAATTAAGAAATGGGCTTTAGAACTAAACAGAGAATTCTCAACAGAGGAAACTCAAATGGCTGAAAGACATTTAAGGAATTGCTCAACATCCTTAATCATCAGGGAAATGCAAATCAAAACAACTCTGAGATACCACCTTACACCTGTCAGAATGGCTAAGATAAAAAACACTTTATGCTGGAGAGGAGCAAGGGGAACTCTCCTCCACTGCTGGTGGGAATGCAAGCTTGTACAGCCACTTTGGAAAGCAATATGGTGCTTTTTTAGAAAATTGGGAATCAAACTCCCCCAAGACCCAACTATACCACTCTTGGGCATATACCCAAGGAATGCTCAATCATACCACAAGAGTGCTTGCTCAGCTATGTTCATATCAGCATTGTTTGTAATAGCCAGAACCTGGAAACAACCTAGATGCCCTTCAACTGAAGAATGGTTAAATAAAATGTGGTACATATACACAATGGAATACTACTCAGCAGAGAAAAACAATGACATTATAAGGTTTGCAGGCAAATGGATGGATCTAGAAAAAAAATCATCCTGAGTGAGGTAACCCAGACTCAGAAAAACAAATATGGTATGTACTCACTCATAGGAAGGGATTAGATGTAAAACAAAGATGACTAGACTGCTACTCACAACTCCAGGGAGGCTACCTAGAAAACAGGACCCTAAGAAAGACATGGGGATCACCCAATAACAGAGAAATGGATGAGATCTATATGAACAACCTGGACATGAGTGGGGGTAATGAAGGGCAAGTTTCGAGGGAAAGGGAGCTCAGGGGAGTGGGAGATCTCAGCTGGATCAAGAACAGAGAGGGAGAGCAAGGAATAAGAGACCATGATAAATGAAGACCACATGAGAATAGGAAGAAGTAAAGTGCTAGAGAGGTCCCCAGAAATCCATAAAGATACCTCCACAATAGACTACTGGCAATACTGGAGAGAAAGCCCGAACTGACCTACTCTGGAGATAGGATGGCCAAACACCCTAACTCTAGAAATATCATCCAATGACTGAGGGAAGCTGATGCAAAGATTCCCCAGCCAGGCCCCAGGTGAAGCTCCAGGAGTCCAATTGGTGAGAAAGAGGAGGGATGTATGAGCAAGAATTGCTGAAACCAAGATTGGAAAAAGCACAAGGACAAATAGCCAAACTAATGGAAACACATGAACTATGAACCAATAGCTGAGGAGCCCCCAACTGGATCAGGCCCTCTGGATAAGTGAGACAGTTGATGAGCTTGAACTGTTTGGGAGGTACCCAGGCAATGGGACCGGGACCTGTCTTTAGTGCCTGAGCTGGCTGTTTGGAACCTGGGGCTTATGCAGCCACACTTTGCTCAGCCTGGGAAGAGGGGACTGGACCTGCCTGGACTGAATCTACCAGGTTGAGCTGAATCCCCAGGAAAGTCTTTGCCCTGGAGGAGATGGGAATGGGGAATGGAATGGGGGAAAGAGGGGGCAGGAGGGGGGAGGACAAGGGAATCCATGGTTGACATGTAAAATTAAATTAAATTATAAAATAATAGTAATAATAAAGAACTAAGACATATATTTTGAATCCAAAATAAAAATATTGAAAACTTCTAATTCTGAATCATTTTTTTCTTATCGAAATAAGAAGTTTAAGTGGAAATAGTTTAGTATCAACTAACATTTAAAACCAGTAAAAAATATTATTCATTTCAACCATTTCAAACACTAGTTGTAACTTTAATTGGGAATGTTCAGGGATATAGAAACTATTAGAAGTCACATTAACAAGAAATGAAAGTCATTGGTGGGAAAAGGCAGCTTCAGCTGTACAGCTTCCCAAGAGTGACATTCCAGTCATTTTTCTTTATTTTGTCTGTTCTGTTCTCATAAGATATTTCACCATGATGTAGAAAACTAACTGAAAGTATATGGATGATTCATTTAATACATCAAAAGGGTTTTTGTTTGTGCTATGTTCATGCAACTCCTACAGATTCTACTGAATCATTTAACAAAGATCATGGAATGATTTCATAAACCAAGTCAATCTGTAACTTATTCAACAGTGACTCACTGAGCATAATACATATGAACCAGTAGAATGTGTAGGAGGCAAAAAGGAGGAAATGTTCAACATGGAGAAGGAACAGTGAGTTAACTGTACCTACACTTTGGCTTTGGACTTCTGACTTCATAATGGAGATGATATGTCACATTTTATTTTCATTGGGAATAGATTGATTATTTTTATTTTTTATTATTTTTATTATTATTGGGAATAGATTCTTCTCTCATACAATACATCCCCACCACAGTGTCCCTCCCTCTGCACCTCCCAGGCTCCCACCCTACCTCCTCTCTGCCCCAGATCCACTCCCTCTCCGTTTCCTTTCAGAAAAGAGCATTACATAGGGAGTACTGGTTTATCATGCATTCTAAAGAGCCAAATCTGTGTACTTAAATCATCTAAATCTGTGTACTTATATCATCTAAATCTGTGAACTTAAATCATCTAAATCTATGTACCTAAATCATCTAAATCTGTGAAGTTAAATCATCTAAATCTGGGTGTGCATGGATTCAGAAGAACTGAAACAAAGGCTGGAGGAGTAATTCTTGCTTTCTTCTGTCTTGGTTTGACTTACAAAGAAAACAGAAAGCCAATTTTCTCAGCCAATATCAACCATATACTCAGAGACTCAAGAAAAGAGTGGATGTACTAGGATCTCCTTAAAAATTCCAAATAAATTATGTGATAAGGACATTTGTCTAGACATAATATGATGGTAGCCCAAGGGGGATTAAGATTATCTTTAGAAAGGCATGGGGTTTACATTAGCTTATACAGATGAGGATAGAAATTTCAGAAAAAAGAATGAAGAGAGGTAGCTCCAAGTTATGAAGTTATGCATCAAGCATTCTTCCAAAAGATAGCAGAAAATCACACTATAAAAACATTAAGCACTGTGGTGTCATATCAGAAACCTTACTTCTGATATGAAAAGTGCATTACTGACATTTTAATGTTTGAATTCATTTTAACAGAGCTGCAAAGAATTATTATTTCCTACTAAATTCAAGTACACTAGAATAAGATTACTTTTGGTTCTGGTAGGATTTGTTATAATTTACAGTTCAAAGTAAATCAGAAGAGAACAATAGAAAGTCCTTCCACTTTTTCTCATAGAGTTTTTATTTGTTTAGAGTTCACTAATATAGTCTATGGAATGTCCATCATAACCGCTATATGTAAAGCACTTTCATTAGTGTTTAAAGCAGAAAGTGCAAATCTAATGAACCATGAATGAAGAACTCTAAAATTATTATGTAAATTCTGTTGCAATAACCCTGAGTACCAAGTATGCAAGAATTTACACAGAGACACAGAGACATGGAACTGGTTGAAAAGTTTAATTTTTTCAAAATAAACATGAATAAAATTTTATTAGAAATTCACCTTTATGATCCCCTTCCCTGGGCTCCATACTAGGGCCCACAGCCCAGGCAGCCTTACAGGAGGCCAGGCTGGTCCTAGGAACTCCAGGTAAGATACCATCCACCTCTCACTGCCCACAAACCTCTTGAAGCCTGCTCAACAATCCCAGACTGCATATACTGCCTCCACCCCCCACCCCAGGCTCCAAATCCTGGTCTACAATTTAGGAAAAAAATTTCCACTTTACCAGAGGCCAGGCTGGATCTAGGGACCCTCGGTAAAATACCACCCACTACCCTCTAACACTCCTTAAACCCCTCCCAGCAACCCCTAACTGTACCACGCCGCCCATCCCCACCCCCAGGCTCCACACCAGGGCCCACGGCTCCTGAAGCTGGCAGTTTTAACAGAAACCAGAGGTCCTAAGGACTCCAGGGAAGACACTGCCTACCACCCACTAAACCCTTTTAAGCCTGTTGAACAATCCCAGAGTGTCCTCCTCTCCTGGGCCCCATATCCCGGCCTACTACTTCAGAAGAAGTCTTTGGCTTTACCAGAGGCGAGGCAGGATCTAGGGACCCCAGGTAAGACACTGTCGACTGCCCACAAAACCCCTTTAAAGCCTGCCCAACAACCCCAGATTATATGCCTACTTCCACACCCTCTGACCACACCCCCCATCCTCTAGCTCCATATCTTGGTCTACACGTTGAGAAGAAGACGTCTGCTTTACCAATGACCAGGCTGGATCTAGGGATCTCAGGTCTATAACTTCAGCTTTATTGAATTTCAGCTTTATTGAAGATTTCAGCTTTATTGAATCACAGGCTGGTCCTAGGGACCCCACAAGCAAAACCAGATCTAGGTACCCCAGTTTTGCATCCTCTCCCCTGGGCTCCATATCCTGGTCTACTGTAGTCAGATTTTCTTTGCACCTCCAGCTCACAAATAACAACAGTGAGACTTGCTATTAATTATGAGGCTCAGTCTTTAGTTTAGGCTTGTTCCTAACTAGCTCTTTAACTTAAATCAAGCCATTTATATTAATGTATGTTTTATCACATGGCATTACCTCTCTTTCATCTTGCACATCCTGTTTCTTCTCCATGTCCCCTGGTGTCTCTGTGCACCTAAATTCTCCTCATCTTAATTTCTCTTTCCCGGGGGAAATCCTGCCTATAACTTCTGCCCAGCTACTGTCTGTTCAGCTTTTTATATACCAATCACAACAAATACATCTTCACACAATGTACAAATATCCCACAGCATTGCCCTTTGTTGTCTAAATTAAAAGGAAATGTTTTAATTCTACAATTTTGAAAGAAGCCTTCAGCTTTACCAGAGACCAGGCCAGATCTAGGAACTCCTAGGCCCCCAAACCCAAGACAGGACACACCACTGTACCTGAGGACACATTAGTCACCAGAACTCTTGGCCATTTAGGCCATAAGACCAGAGGAAAGAGAAATCAAAGAACAAAACACACATCTAACAAAAACAAACACAGAAATCAACACCTAGACCTATCTAAAATCATTCCAAATCCAGATGCTTAAATGCCAGTGTAAGAAAACAATCAATAACAGAAAAGGCAATGTGGCATCACCAGAACTCAACTATCCTACAACAGTAAGAACTGAACAATCCAACAGAAATGAAGTACAAGAAAACAACATTAAATATTACTTTATGAAGATGATAGAGGTCCTTAATGAGGTTATGAACAAATCCCTTAAAAAAATTGAGGAAAAGCCAAAAAAAATTGGAAGAAATTAATAAATCCCTAAAGGAAAGCCAAGGAAAAATAAACAAACAGATAAAGGAAATGTTCAAGGGCAGAAAATAGAAATAGGAGCAATAAAGAAAACACAAATGAAGGGAATCCTGGAAATGGAAAATTTGGGTAAGCGAACAAGAATTACAGATACAAGCATCATCTACAGATTACAAGAGATGGACAAGAGAATCTCAGGCATTGGAGACATGCTAGAGAAAATAGATTTATCAGTAAAAGATGTTAAATCTAAAAAAAAAAAAATTCCTAACACAAAACATCCAGGAAATCTGGGACACTATGAAAAGATCAAATCTAAGAATAATAGGAATAGAAGAAGAAGAAGAAGAAGAAGAAGAAGAAGAAGAAGAAGAAGAAGAAGAAGAAGAAGAAGAAGAAGAAACTCAGCTCAAAAGCCAGAGCATATATTTAATAAAATCATAGAAGAAAATTTTCCCAACATAAATAAGAACATTCCTATAAAGATAAAAAAGCTTACAGAACAACAAATAGATGGGATCAAAAAAGACTAAACACCCAGAACAAAGAAATAAGTAGGGTGGTGGTGGTACATGCCTTTAATCCCAGCACTTGGGAGGCAAAGGCAGTCGGATCTCTGTGAGTTTGAGGCCAGCCTGGACTACAGAGTGAGTTCCTGGAAAGGAGCAAAACTACACAGAGAAACCCTGTCTCAAAAAAACCAAAAGAAAAAAAGAAAGAAAGAAAGATATAATAGTAAAAGTGGCAAGGGAAAAAGGCCAAGGAACATATAAAGGCAGACATATTAGAATCACACTTGAATTCTCAACAGAGACCCTAAAATCCAGAAGTACCTGGATTGATGTTGCAGACTCGAAGAGACCACAGATACCAGCCCAGACTACTATACCTAGTAAAACTTTCCATCACCATGGAGAAAACAAGATATTTCATAATAAAGTCAAATTTAACCAATATCTATCCACAAACCCAGACCTACAGGAAGTACTAGAAGGAAAACTCCAGCCCCAAGAAGTTACCTACACCCACAAAAGCACAGGAAATAGATAATCTCACACCAGTAAAATACAAAAAAGGAAAACACACACACACACACACACACACACACTACCATCAATAGCAATAAAATAAAAGGAATTAACAGTTATTGGTCACTAATACCCCTCAATATTAATGGACTCAATTCACCAATGAAAAGACAAAGACTAACAGATTAGATATGAAAACAGGATCCATTATTCTACTACATACAACAAACACACTTCAACATCAGAGATAGACATTGCCTCAGAGTAAAAGGTTGGGAAAGGATTTTCTGATCAAATGGACCTAAGAAGCAAGCTGGTGTAGCAAACCTAATATGTAACAAAATAGACTTCCAACCAAAATTAATCAATAGAGAGAGAAGGACATTTCACATTCATCAAAGGAAAAATCCAACAAGATGATATCGCATTCTGAACATTTATGCCCCAAATGTAACCGTACCCACATTTGTAAAAGAAACATTTCTAAAGCTTAAATCATACACATAGAAACACACATAATAATAGTGGGAGACTTTAACACCCTACTCTTACCAATGGACGAGTCCTCCAGACAGAAACTAAACAGAGAAATTATGGAACTAACATATGCTCTGACTCAAATGGACCTAACAGATATCTACAGAACTTTTCAGCCAAACACAAAAGAATATACCTTCTCAGCACTGCATGGAACCTTCTCCAAAACTGACCGTATACTTGGTCACAAAGCAAATCTCAACAGATACAAAGAAATTGAAATAACTGCCTGTATCTTAGCAGACCACCATGGATTAGAGATGGATTTTGACAACAACAGAAAGCCTACAAACTCACAAAAACTGAACAACTCTCTGCTGAGTCACCACTGGGTCAAGGAAGAAATAGAAAGAAGTTAGAGCTTCCTAGAATTCACTGGAAATGAATGTGCAACATACCTAAACTTATGGGACACCATGGAAGAGGCAATAAGTGGTAATTTTGTAGCACTAAGCGCCTTCATGAAGAATTTGCAGAGAGCTCATACTAGTGACTTAACGGCACACCTGAAAGCTCTAGAATCAAAAGCAGATACACCTAAAAGGAGTAGACAGAAGGAAATAATCAAACTGAGGACTGAAATCAATAAAATAGAAACAAAGAAAACAATACAAAGAATCAATGAAACAAAGAGTTGGTTCTTTGAAAAATCAACAAAATAGATAAAGCCTTATCTAAACTAACTGAAAGACAGAGAATGTTCAAATCAATAAAATCAAAAATGAAAAGAGAGACATAACAACAGACTCTGAGGAAATACATCAATCATTAGGTCATACTTCAAAAGCTTGTACTCCACAAAATTGGAAAATCTAAAAGATATGGACAAATTTGTTGGTAGATACCACTTAACAAAGTTAAATCAAATGAAAAAAATTAAATAGATTGATAATCCCTAAGGAAATAGAAGATAGAAGCTGTCATTAAAAGTCTCCCAACTAAAAAAAAAATAAAAGTCTAGGGCCAGACAGTTTTAACAGAGAATTCCACCAGACTTTTAAAAAACTAATACCAATAATCTTCAAATTATTCCACAAAACAGAAACAGAAGAAACACTGCTAAATTATTTTTATGAGGCCACAGTCACCCTGATATCCAAACCACACAAAGATACAACAAAGAAAGAAAATTACAAACCAATTTCACTCATGAACACTGGTGCAAAAATACTCAATAAAATACTGACAAACCAAACTCAAGAATACATCAAAAAGACCATCCACCATGACCAAGTAGGTTTCATTCCAGAGATGCAGGGATGACTCAAGATATAAAAATCTGTCAATGTAACCCACCACATAAACAAACTGAAAGAAAAAATCCACATGATCATCTCCTTAGATGCTGAAAATCTTATGAAAAACTCAACACCCTTTCATTATAAAAGTCTTGGAGAGATCAGGGATACAAGGAACACACCTAAAGAAAGCAATATTCAGCAAGCCAATTGCTAACATCAAATTAAATGAAGAGAAACTCAAAATAATTTTACTAAAATTGGATACAAGACAAGGTTGTCCACTCTCTCCACAACAAATCAATACAGTGCTAGAAGTTCCAGCTAGATCAACAAGACAACTGAATGAAATCAAGGGGCTATTGATTGGAAAAGAAGAAGTTAAAATATCATTATTTGCAGTTGATATAGTAGTATACATAAGCGACCCCTAGAGCATTACCACAGAACTCCTACAGCTTATAAACACCTTTAGTGAAGTGGCTGTATATAAGATTAACTAAAAAAAAAAAAAACTACCAGCCCTCCTATATACAAATAACAAGCAGGCTGAGAAAGAAATCAGTAAATCAACACCCATAGCTAAGGCTATGTCTAAGGAATTTGCAATAGCCTCAAATAATATCAAATATCTTGGTGTAACTATAGTCAAGCAAGTGAAAAACATGTTTTACAAGAACATCAAGTATTTAAAGAAAGAAACTAAAGAAGATATCAGAGGATGGAAAGATCTCCCATGCTCATGGATCTATAAGATTAACATAGTAAAAATGGCTATCTGATCAAAAGCAATCTACAGATTCAATGCAATCCCCATTAAAAATCCCAACACAATTCTTTACAGATCTTGAAAGAACAATACTCAAATTCATATTGAAAAACAGAAAACCCAGGATAGCTAAAACAATCCTGTACAATAAAAGAACTTCTGGAAGTATCACCATCTCTGATTTCAAGCTTTACTACATAGTTATAGTAATAAAAACTGCATGGTATTGGCATAAAAACAAACAAGTGGATCAATGAAACCAAATTGAAGACCCAGACATAAATCCACACAACTATGAGCACCTGATTTTTCACAAAGAAGCCAAAATTCTACAATAAAAAAAAAGAAAACATCTTCAACAAATGGTGCTGTACTTACTGGATGTCAGCATATAGAAAAATGCAAAAAGATCCATATCTATCACCCTGCACAAAACTCAAGTCCAAGTGGATCAAATACCTTAACATAAAACCATGAACCTGATAAGAGAGAAAGTAGGAAATAATCAGAATAAAACATGGCATAGGAGATGACTTCCTAAACAGAATACCAATTGTACAGGCACTAAGATCTACAATTAATAAATGGGACCTCATGAAACTGAAAAGTTTCTGTAAGGCAAAGGACACTATCGATAGGACAAAGCAGTACCCTAGAGAATGGGCAAAGATCTTCAATAACCCCATATCAGATACAGAGCTCATATTCAAAAGATACAGAACTCAAGAAACTAGATATCAACAAACCAAATAGTCCAATTTAGAAATGGGGCACAGACTTAAACAGAGAATTCTCAACAGAAGAATTTCAAATGGCCAAGAAATACTTAAGGAGATGTTTAACATTCTTAGCCATTAGGGAAATGCAAATCAAAACAACTCTGAATCTTAAACTTGTCAAAATGGGTAAGATTAAAAACACAAGCTACAGCTTGTGCTATCTAGGATGTGGAGCAAGAATATTCCTCCATTGCTGGAGGGAATTCAAATTTGTAGAGCCATCTTGAAAGTCAGTGTGGCAGTTTCTCAGAAAACTGGAAATCAACCTACCACAAGACCCAGCTACACCACGCTTGAGAATATACCCAAAGGATATTCAATCATACCACAAGGACACTTGCTCAATTATGTTCATAGCAGCTTTATTTGTAATAGCCAGAACTTGGAAATCACCTAGCTATCCCTAAACTGAGGACTGGATAAAGAAAAGGTGGTACATATACACAATGGAGTATTGCTCATCTGTTAAAAACAAGGCCATCAGGGGAAAACGTACAGAGATGGCCACCCAAAATAGTGTTAATGCATGAACTGTGGACCAATAGCTGTGAAGCCCCCATGGGACTGGACTAAGCCCCCTGGATAGGCAAGATAGTTGTTTAGCTTGAACTGTTTAGGAGGCCCCCAGGCAGTGGGATCAGGATCCATCCCTGGTGCATGAGTGGGCTTTTTGGAGCCCAGTGCCTATGGTGGAACACCTTGTGCAGCCTTGGTGCAGGAAGGAGGGGCTTGGGCCTGCCTCAACTGAATGCACCAGGCTCTGCTGACTCCCCATGGGAGACCTTGCCTTTGAGGAGTTGGGAATGTGGGGTGAATTGGGGGGGCTGAAGGGGAGGAGGGAGGAAAGGGGAATCTGTGGTTGGTATGTAAAATGAATAGAAAATTTCTTAATAAAGTGAATAACTAACATACTCATGTGACACATACATATATTAAAATATATATATATATACTATATATATATATATATATATATATATATATATATATATATCCATGAGGAAATTTGAAAGCAAACAGATGGAATTAGACAAAAATCATTCTGAGTAAGTTAACCCAGACTGAGAAAGACAAACATATGTACTCACTTGTCATTTGCTGTAAAATAAAGGATAACCTTGCTAAATGCACAGTCTCAGCAAGGCTAAGTAAAAAGGAATGTACATGGGGGTGACACCAAGATCTCCCTGGGAAGGGAAAAATGGAAGAGATTCCATGAGTGGTCAGAGGGGGAGTGGGGATGGAAACATGAGTGATCAGATTTGGGGAGAAATACTGAAAGAGATACTGAAAAGGGGGGGCACACTTTGGGGTCAGGTGTGTGACCCAGCACAAGGGAATCTCCCAGGAATCTACAAAGAAGACCCCAGCTTAGACTCCTAACAATATCATATAGGCAGCCTGAACTGGCCATCTCCTGTGCCTAGCCCAATTGTCATCAGAGAGATACAACTAATGAAAACAGATGCAGACCCACAGCCAAACGTGGGACGGAGTTTGGGGAATCCTGCAGAAGAGAAGGAAGGATTGTAGGAGGGAGAGGGGTCAAGGCTACCACAAGAAAACTCAGAATCAATTAACCGGCCTCACAGGGGCTCATAGAGACTGAACCAACAACCAGGGTGCATGCATGGGACTGACCTAGGCACTCTGCCTGTATGTTCCGGTTGTGTACTTTGGTCCTCCTGTAGTACTCCTAACAGCAGGAATAGGGGCTATCTCTGACTCTTTACAGGTTTGTGGGACCCTAGTCCTTATACTGAGTCACCTTGCCCATCATAATACATAGAGGGCTGCTTAGTATTACTGCACTATTATCTGCCATGTTTTGTTGATACACATGGGAGACCTGCCTTTTCTAAATAGAAATGAAGGAGTGAATTGAGGGGTGGAAACAGAGGTGGAATGTGGGGAAGGAAAGGGAGGAGAGGAGGGAGGGAGGGGAAATTTTGGATAGGATGTAAAATAAATAAATGAATAAAGCTTAAAAAAAGAAATTCACCTTTATATTACTATAAATAATGCCAAATATTATGGATATTTCAAAATGCTTCCTTTCTCAGTCACTTTCCAAATTATATTCTAAAAGTGTCTAAGCTGTTTATATCTATATCCACATTTATATCTCTATCTAGACATTATTCTCAACTTATAACTCCTTATACATATGTGTATATAGTTAAAAATGTAACCCAATCAGTAGAATTATGCATCTTTTTTCTACAAGTAAATTATAACACCTATTAATTTTATGGAAATTTGTTTTAATGTAAATTTTCTTGACTACTTGGCTGTCTGATAACTTCCTTTCTTCACTAAATGAGACACTGTCATCACTACTGCTTACTTTTATGGTGAGCACAGCATGGCATTATTGAGTATCCATCAGGGGCTAATGTGAGCAGCAGAGAAGAACATAAAGAATGAATCTTCCTGGGAAGAAAGGGGCTATTAGCTTTGTTAAACGAAAGGAGTTATAGACAAACAGCAGTCTTTAAGAAAAGGGGTTTTGATTATTTTTTAGCCCAAAGAACATCTTAGAGTTCTTGTGCATGCATTATCAAGGACATATGCTTTGGGGTCTGGCTGTTCTGCTTTGCACTATTAGGGTCTCATCCCTGGGAAAGGATAATTCTCCTTCTCCCAGTAGTCATTAGGTACCTGCAGTACATTGTCTATGGGTGGAGCCTCACAGAATTTTCACCTTCCATGTTAATATGCCCGCTGATACTGCTGGGAGGAAAGGGAAGTAAAGAAGTGATATAATTCTTCCTTCCTTTTGGAAGGAAGCTGATACAGAGATCCACAGCCAAGCCCCAGGTGGAGCTCCAGGAGTCCAATCGGCGAGAGAGAGGAGGGTTATATGAACATGAGATATTGAGACCATGATTGGAAAAAGCACAGAGACAAGCAGCCAAACTAGTGGAAACACATGAACTGTGAACCAATAGCTGAGGAGCCCCCATGGAACTGGATCAGGCCCTCTGGATAAGTGAGACAGTTGATTAGCCTGAACTGTTTAGGAGGTCCCCAGGCAGTGGGACTGGGACCTGTCCTTAGTGCATGAGCTGGCTTTCTGGAATCTAGGAACTATGCTGAGACACTTTGCTCAGCCTTGGTGTAGGGAGGAGGGGACTGGACCTGTCTCGACTGAATCTACCAGGCCAAGTTGAATCCCCAGGGCAGACCTTGCCTTGGAGGAGGTGGGAATGGGGGTGGCCTGGGGGGCGGGGGGGGGGGAGGGAGGACAGGGGAATCCGTGGCTGATATGTAAAATTAATTATAAAATAAAAAAATTAAAAATTAAAAAATAAAAGTAAGCAAGAGAAAAAAAGGAAGGAAGCGAGGGCAGCTCTTTGGTCAACCCTTTTTTCCATCCCTCTTTCTTACCCTCAGCTTCTAATAGACACCATTTTATTCTCCTTTCATATCAGATCTTTGTTTTGAGAGAGCACACAGAAGTGAGAGAGTGCTTCTCCTGCTATTCCTGACACTCCCTTCAGCATGGCCACCCCCATTCTTCAGACTGGAAGAACGAGTTTTAGTGACTGCTGAGCTGAAACTGCAGTTAGTAACTACTATACCTAGAATATTTCATATTTGTTAAATTATCATAGTTTTAATATTCCAGCTACAAAAAAAGTGATGTTGCTGAGGTCATTGATCCATGAAATAACTCGACCGGATATTTCCTCGAGGTGTGCAGAGATCAAAACTTCACATTTTATTCCATAAATATACACAATTAACAATAAGTCAAAAAACCAAAAATTGAAAATGGAAAAGAAAAGGGAATGGATGTCCTGCAAAAAATTACTCATGAAGAACAGAACATAAGGAAGCATTGCTTATTCCTGAATCTAAAACATGCAAAATACTGTAAAATACTTTTCATTTCCAGCACTCTGCATTTCTTGCACAGAGGTGAGCTTGAAGGAGATGCCCGATTCTCGTGCGTTGCAATTGTCTCATCTCACCTATGTATGATTTACTTGCCAGTGACAATTCAACTTATGTTATATAAACCCATATCTCTCCAGTAACGGTAGTGTGTTAATACTTTAATCCTTGCTGTTTTTTTAATTGAATTAATTTGCCAGAGCATTAGATGCACACACTGACTTAAAATTTACTTAGTAATAAGAATCTGTATAATCAACCACAGAAGTTTTCACCTACATACTTTGTAAAACAAACAATATGTAGTTGAAGTTTTTTTCTTTTAAATTGGCTTTAAAAAGTTTTGTGTGTGGGGGGGTATACATTAAAAACAACAACAACCACAAAAGAAAAACAGACAAACAAAACATGTGTAATTATGCACCTGCAACCCCAGCACCTAGGAGGAAGAGGTGGGAAGATCAGGAACTAAGAGTTTTCCTTAGCTACACTGAGAATTCATAATAAGCTTATGCTGCATGAGACACTGTCTTTAGCAACAACAACAACAACAAAAAGTTATTTGGTATCCCCACACGAAAAGCAGCCCTGGCCTTCCCCACTCTTTCATGTGTCTGATTGTCAGCCCTGGTACTGTTTTCCCCAGATTCAGTGTAATTCTCAGACACTGAAAAGACCCAGTCCTTAACACTGATACAGTGCAATGCACCTACCTCTGCCCAATGAAGAGATCTGTCCTCTCATGCATAGATACCTCACATCTGTAACAAAGCCAACTACACCAGACTTGCATGGACATGACAAAGTAGCTGGATACCCATAGAATACAAAGAAGTACTCCACAACCAAAACCAGATCCACCATTCACCAAGGTGCTAGTAGACTAGATATGTAAGAGTACTGCATTCCAGATGCCAGGGCAATTCCATCAATTCCTCAAACTTAGGCACATGTAGGTATACTTTGATCTTATGCAGCTGAACTCATATGGAACCAAATACAACAAAGCCCTGCTAAATGGCACCCTTGGACTTGCTTGCACACAAAGGCTTTTATTGCAAATACAAAACCAAAAAAAACATAAAGTAAGGGAAATGATAGCCACAAAGTAACAAAATAACTTCATGAAACAGTGTAACACTAGATCTCCAGAACAGCTCAATGTATTGACATCTTAACAAGTAAATTGCTGACTTACCTAAAAAAATAATAATAATTCTACATAGTGATTTTAAAGAAACTCAAAAAGACACAAGTGGATACAGACAAGTTATCAAAGATAGTAAAATAATTTACAGTTTGAAGTAAGAATTCAGCAAGGAGATAGATTTCATTAAAATGATGTAATTAGAAATATTGGAACAAAGAACTATATAGATGAAATAAAAATAAAACTGAAAGTCCTGTCTGATAACAGGCTAGATTTAAAAGCAAAGGTTTCTGAGCTTGAAGACTGGTCTTGTTGAATAAGTTGGTCTGTGTGGCTCCAATAGGCTCTAATGTTGAAATGCTTGGTCCCCAGTTAGTGGAACTATTTGGGAAGGATTGGGAAGTGTGGCCTTTTTGGCAAAGGTTGGACTTTGAGATTTCAAAAGCCCACAATATTCCTCTCTCTCTTTACCCCTCCCCCCTCTATATGCCTCCTGATTGTGGATCAGATATAAATACTTGCTCTCAGTTAGTGTTATGCTTGCTTGAATGCTACCATGCTCACTGCCATGATTGTCATAGATGATACCCCTCTGGAACTACTAGCTCCAAGTTAAAGGTTTTACAGTTCCTTGGTCACGATATCTTATCATGGAAATTAAAAAGTCCCTAACACTTAAAGACTTAAAAATAATGAAATGCAAACATAACAAGGAAAACTTGTGAAACTAATTGGGTATCAATGAGCAAAGAAATGCTTATGCTCTGAGTATCTCAAAAAGGAAAAGAATGAGAAGATGTAAAAATTTGCTTAGTTAAATAATAATACCTGAAATTTTTCCATGTCTTTGAAAAGATATAACCATTGAGGTCAAAGAACTCAAAGAAACCCTAAACAGATTCCACCCAATATACTATGTTTAGAGAATCATGAAGTAAACTTGAAAGTAAGTAATAGAGCTAACCTATTATTAAGTTAAACAAAAATATAAAAACTGTATTTTAATATTTATACATTGTTCTTTTTAAAATGATTTCAAGCATAAACCATGATGCAGTAGAGCAAAGCCAAACATTCACAGTATGCGGGAAATTAAAAGGTTCTCTCATGGTTCCAAAGAAAGAAAAGACATGTTCCCTTCTTCTATAATATACTGGGCTAGGTAGAAGAACATATGAAAAGCTGAATATTTTCTGTATAATATCAAACTTTTAAATAAGAAACAAACATCTTAAATATGCTGTTAATGTTATACTGAAGGGGAAAATTGAGAAGTTTTCTTCAAGATCAGCATGAAGACATGGATATCCACTTGTGTCTTTCTACTCAATATAGTTTCAGCTATGAGCATTAGGCAAGAGAAAGAAATATCAAACATTGAAATGAAGAAGGAAGAAAGTAGAATTTTCTGTTTTCATGTTGCATAAGTATGTATAATTATTCATATATATGCTAAATGATCGCCATACACATCTATTAGAACTAAACTAAGTGAAAATCACAAAATATAAATTAAACATTAGTTCATTCACCAGGTATGGTGGTGCACACCTTTAATTCCCACACTCAGGGGCAGAAGCAGAGACAGGAAGATCTTTGTGAGTTTGAGTTCAGTCTGATCTGCTTAAGGAGTTTCAGATGAGTCAGGACAACATATTATTCTGGATGGTATGCACTACTGTGAAACCATAATCCTCTTGTACACTGTAAAGATTTGTTACTCGAATTGGTTTAATAAAATACTGATTGGCCAGTGGCCAGGCAGGTATAGGCAAGTGATCCAAACCAAGAATGTTGGAGTCGGGAGTCACCAGCCAGATGCAGAAGAAGCAAGATGAGAATGATGCATGAGAAAAGGTACCAAGTCATGTGGCTAACCACAGATAAGAATTATGAGTTAGTTGAAGTGTAAGAGCTAGTTAGTAATAAGCTTGAGCTACTGGCCAAGCATTTATAAGTAATATTAAGCCTCCAAGTCAATTATTTGGGAAGTGGCTGCTGGGTATTTGGGAGTTGCTGGCAAGACAGAAACTTCCATTTATAATACCCAAAGAACAATTCAGAAAAGAAATAGATAAGCTTTCAACAATAACATTAAGCAGAATAAAATACTTAGATACAAATTTAAGCGAGATCATAAAAGATCTGTACACCAAACACTATAAAACATCAATGAAAGGAATTGAAGAGCATGAGCATAAAGGCAAACACTTTGCCCACAGATAAGAGGAATCGGGACTTTAAAGATGGTCATGCTGCCCAAAGATAGCTGCATTTAAAGCAATCCCTTCTCAGTTTCAATTGAAATTTCAAGGACATGGAGAGGGGAAAGACACAAACCAAATTTATGCAAAGCCATAAAAGTCTTTGAAGCAGTATGAACACAACACTGAGGCATAAAAATCAATAAAGCTTATTTGGGGCTGCAGAAATGCTCTGTGCATAATGGCATGCTTGCAGAGGACCTTAATTCGAATCCCAGCATCCACAATGGGTACCTCAAAACCACCTGTAACTCCAGCTTCCAGAGAACCATTCTGACACTCTGTGGCCTCAGAGGGCACTTACATTCACAAAATACACACACACACACACACACACACACACACACACACACACACACACACTTATATAAAAAAGTCCATTACTCCCATAGAAACTTAGACTAATAGAACAGAATTTAAAATCTAAATAAGCTTTCTTGTACATAGTCAGTTAATCTGCAGCATCCATACATAATCAGAAACAATAATGTGGTCCATAACTATTCAGGAGAAAAATTGATAAATCATATACAAAATGGTAACAATAGTTCCCTATATAACATCTCATACAAACATAAATTATAATAGGTTAAAATTTTATATATGACCAAAACAAACAACTGGAAAATATAAGGAGAAAATATTCATAAAATTGATGTTTTAGTTTGTTTTGGTCTCATTATTTTCATTTTTATTTTAGAGATAATGTTTCATTATGCAGCCTAGGCTAACTTTGAGAGCAAGATCCTCCTGTCTCAGTTTCTGCAGTGCTGAGAATACAGTTCTGTACCAGCACCTCAGGCTATGACCATGATCAGTCTCCAACTTCTACAGATGACAACAAAAACCCAGTAACAAAACCAAAGGTAATCATGTAACTCTACAATAAGCTGAAAAGTTTCTCCATAGGAAACAAACAATTAGCACAATGAGAAAGCAACCCAGACAGATCTGTAAACTGTGTTTGAGACAAGTTCATATCTAAGATATAGGAACTTCTACAAGTTGCTGTTTAAAAATACAAGCAACACAATTTAAAATGTGGGTAAAGAACCTTTGTAAGATTTTTTTTTATCCCACAAGACATGGGAAACAGAGATATGAAAGGGTGGTCATGATCACTAGTGATTAGGGAAATGTAAGTCGAAACCACAGTGGGGTAGCACTTCATTCCAGCTAGTTGGTGATTATCAAAATTCAAGATAAGAAAGAAAATGAGAAAATTCCCTGGAGAGAATAGAAACATCCCTTTCTTTAGAGGAATCAGGTTATATGGGTGAATTTGTCAAACTGTGCAGTTAAGATTTATGCTTTTCAATATGTGTATATCTTTGCCTTATCAAAAAGAAAAGACCTAAAAATAAACTGAGACATGAGGGTTTAGTTGAATTGTGCAAGAATAAAAGGTATATGATTAGTGGCTGGTGAAGCTGAGTGGCAGATCTATTACGCTATCAATTTTGCAATACAATGTATGAGTAAATTAAAAAAAGAAAGGTATTAGCATGGTCATGAAGAAAAGAGTTTCTGAAGGTGAGAAGATAAATTACTGCAGTCATTATAGAAAACTTTATGGCGGTTACAAAAATAAAAGAAGGAAAAGAAGGAGGGAAGGAAGGGAGAAAGGAAGGAGAGAGAGGAAGGGACAGAGGGAAGGAAGGAAGGAAGGGAAGGAGGGAGGAAAGGAGGAAGGGAGGAAGGAAAAAGGGAGGAAGGAAGGAGGGAGGAAGAAGGGAGGGAGATGGAAAGAAATGGAAAGGAAGACAGAAAGAGAAAAGAAAGATGATAAAAAGCTGGTTCTCCTTCTACTAGGTTTCTCTTCCAAGGAAATGAAATCACAATCACAAAATGATATCTGCACTTCTGTATTTATTGAATCATTCTTCACAATAGGAATGATATGGACTTCACCTTAATATCTATCAATAAAGGAATGCTGAAAATATATGGCATACCTATGAGATGAATCACAATCCAACTGTAGTAAAAATTAGTTTCCACCATCAGCATCTATAAAAGTGAACCTGGAGGACCTCAAGCAAAGTGCAATAAGTCAGCTTCAGAAAGACAGATACGAAGTTATCTCACTCTTATGTAAGTTTGAAAAAGCTGAACTTAGGTAAACCAGATGGTGGTTCCCAGGCATAAAGGGCTTGGACAGCAAAGGGCAACCAGAGTGATGTTGGTCAATGAGATATGCTGGATCTTATAAGATGAATGATTCTGAAGGAGTGGTGAGCAGCACAGTACCAATGTTAATAATAGTGTGTTGCTCAGGCCTAGGGACATAGATCAGTGACAGAGAGATTGCCTATCCCCCATAAAGCTCTGGGCTTGATATTTGGCACAAGGGAAAAACAAAAGCTAGGCCTGGTGGCACAAGTGTAGGAGATGTGGAGGCAGAGGTAAGAGGATTGCTATAAGCTGATCTACATAGTGAGTTCCAAGCCAGGCACAACTACATAGTAATGCCCAGGCCCCAAAATAATAAGGTATAGGTGATGTTTGCTGAGAATAAATACTAAGTAAAATCAAGGTATCTTTCATAAGGTGTGGTTTTCTTTAATTTTCACAATCTATACCTATATCAAAACATTTTATTTTGTGCCATGAATGTATTCAATTTTGTCAATTATTTTATAAAAAGTAGAAAGTATGTTTGTATAACTTATTTTAAGTTAAATATATAGTCTAAACATCAAATTTCAGGGTCAGTGCTTGTAGATCTATTGAAAGCTATGTGGTTTGTACTGATTTTCCATTATTAATATACATACATTTAAGGAGTATATATATTTAAAGAATATTGGAATAGTGGTAATAAATTAGGCATCCTAATGCAATAGTTGTAATTCATTAATTACATTTCCTTCATCTACAATATGAAATGACTCTAAATTGAAGAACTTATTTTATTAAGTGAAATTAATTAGATTTAATACTGCAAACATATAAAGTTAATTCTCCATCTTTATGGAGAAAATTTGTGATTTAGCACAGCTTACTGTTTTGCCAATATTGTTAGTTCATGGTTTGGTTGTTGACTTAATGCTGTTGGATAGAAACAAACTGAACAAGGGTCACTTGGATGTGAACTCAAATAACAGCAAAAGCACAAATGACCTTTACTGGTGTCAATAAATGTTACAGACTGATTAATAGTAATTTCCTAACTACTAATGACAGCTCCTAGATCAGTGGTTCTCAGCCTGTGTATCACGACCATTAGAGATCGCATATCAGATATCCTGCACATTAGATATTTACATTATGATTCATAATAGCAAAATTACAGTTATGAAGTAGCAACGGCATTATTTTATGGTTGAAGGTATCACAGTGTAATAAAGTGTATTACAGGGACACAGCATTAGGAAGTTGAGAATCGCTGGCCTAAATTCATCCTCTATATCTTAAAAGAATCATGACCCCAGATTAAGCTACTAGCAATAACGTTAAGGGTGCCTGAACTGGCCTACCCTGGTTATCAGATTGGTGAATACCCTAATTGTCATCATAGAGCCTTCATCCAGTAACTGATGGAAGCAGATGCAGAGATCCACAACCATGGACCAGGCCAGCTCTGGGAGTCCAACTGAAGAGAGAGAAGAGGGGTTACATGAGCAAGAGGGGTCAAGATCATGATGGGGAAACCTACAGAGACAACTGAACCAAGTTCAAAGGAACTCACAAACTTTAGACCAACAGCTGTGGACTGGACTCGGCCCCCTGCATACGGAGACAGTTATGCAGCTGGGTCTGTCTGAGGGGCTGCTGGCAGTGTGATCAGGATCTATCCCTGATACATGAGCTGGCTCTCAGGATACCATTACCTGTGGTCAGATACCTTGCTCACCCCTGAAAAATCAGGGAGGGGCTTGTTCCTGCCTCAACGAATGTACCAGGCTTAGCTGTCCCCCAATGGGAGAATTTACCCTGTTGGAGGAGGGGAATGAGAGGCGGGGAGGGGAAGATGGGGGGAGCAGGAGGAGAGATGAGAAGGGGATCTGTGGTTGGTATGTAAAATGAATAAAAAAATAACAAAATGAAGTTATTGCCAAGTTGGAAGACTAAATCATCCCTAGAGTTCCCTTCAGAGTCTTGAAAAGCTGTAATCTTATTGAAATCCAAAATTGCTTTGGAAGAATATTAAGGAAGTAAGTAGGAAAACGTGAAAGCAACTTTACAAACAGAAATTTTTTTTCTGAGTCCCCAATATAACTGTCTTAGTCATTTAAAAAAACAATTGACCAAATAACTAAAATTTAATGAGTTAATAATTATTAAGCACTAATACATATTAGGGACCATTCTTACTCTTGGACAAATACGAAAACACCATAAAGTTTTCAAGACAAACAAACAACAACAACTTGTTTTGTTTTGTTTTCCATTGTTAACAATTAGACTCAAGGCTCGGTGAATGGCAGTTACTTGGTTTAACAAAGAATATCACTAGTAACCCTTAGAACTTTTATGTATCATAAAACTTTTATATATAACAGCATGGTGCATATACTAAACAAGTACATGTTAAATATCATGTAAAAATGTTTAAGGGCTAATATAAAATGAAAATATTATTTTGTTATGGATACAAGATTGACAGCAATTAAAGAAGAGTTTAATGTTGGCAGTTACTAAAGGCTTTTTTGTAGTTGTAACAAAATTATCACAAGATTAAAAAACCTACAAATAAAAAATAATAATGGAGAGAGTATTGAGATTATATGTTGGAAATGTCAGTTCAAGGAAATGCCAAAAGACTACATCACTGTATCAAAAGGAATAAGTACACAGGAAGGCCTGGCCACAGCCATGCCCCAGATCTGCACTATGAACGCCAATACTAAATTTAAATATAAGCTTTTAATGTTGGCAGGAGGATAGTGAAAGCTGTAGTTTAAGAAGGAAAATAAAGTGCTTTGATTCACATATTTCATAAATCAACCTTACACATATGCAGAGAAC
Source organism: Peromyscus leucopus (assembly GCF_004664715.2). NCBI lineage: Eukaryota > Metazoa > Chordata > Mammalia > Rodentia > Cricetidae > Peromyscus > Peromyscus leucopus. The sequence continues at coordinate 43,454,543 of NC_051077.1, read as the reverse complement.
AAATATCTGAGGCAAAAGTCAAAGCAAGAATGAAATGTCATTAATTACTCTCTCTCCAGACAAAATATAAAGAAGAGCACATTTGCAATATACGTGGGTTAATTTCTATAACATATTCTGATGAACAGGATAAGAAATTAGAGACAAAAAAAATGAGTGTAACATTTTGAATTTCATGGGCTGGATGCTTACCAGCATCCTGAGGTAAGAAAGTTTGGAATGAGACAGCAAGGTAGCTCAGTAGATAAAAGTGTTTTTGGTACAAGCCTGACAACCTGAGTTTGATCCCATGAACCCAAGTAAAAAACACAAATGAATCTACATGTGGCTATAATCCCAGTACTAGAAAAATGGGAGGCCAAGACAGTAGGATCTCCTGGAAATTCACTGGACAGTCAACCTGGTGTATACAGCAGAGACAAAACAGGAGAGACCATGCCTCAACAAGGTGGGAGATAATAGGTGTGAGTTCAAAATGAGAACAAAATGCCTCTATCTTAGAAATAGGGCCTAAGCTTTCTCCATTTTAGGTATAGGTCTTGAATTACTAGAACAGGCCTTGAGTTACTGGAACCAGTCAACCCAGATTCCAGAAATTAGAAAGTGCAAAGTACAAAGGCACAAGGTATTCATTCATTCCGTGATGACTGTTTAACCAAGGAATGTTCCAACCCTGGTTTCCAGGATAACTGACCACAGAAATGTCCCCACCTGAGGGCAACCAATAAGAAATAGTGACTGGCAGCCACCCCCTTAAAAGTAAGATTAAGCCATGATTTCTAGAAAGTCACACAACAAAAAAACAACAAAAAAAAAAAAAACACACACACCACACACACACACACACACACACACACACACACACACACACACACACACAAAACCTGATGGGTATATTGATGTGCCAATTATTCTCATCTATGTAAAGTAGAAATCACTTCCAAAGATTATGGAGAAGCCAAAAATCAGAACCAGATTCCTTCTGTGCGTTACAACTGATTTATTTGGTTCCATTTTGCTTTGGAAAAAAAGATGCGAAGGAGTTTTATCAGCCTGTGAGAGGACTCAGTGGCTGCAGGCACTTGCCAACAAATCTCACAAACTGAGTTCAACCTCTGGGACCAACACGGTGGAAAGAGAGAACTACTTTTCCCCATACAAGCATGACACACCCACACAAGGAAAGGTAACCCCAAAAGGACATTTTCCCCAGAAGCATCAAATGTAGCTCAGTTGGTGTAGTGTACCTTTCAGGAGGAAAGCCATGTTTTCTCTGCCCAGCATTTTGTAAACCAGAGAAGATATGGTGTGACAATTCAGCTCATGGTGACAAGAGCATATGGTACACGCAGTTTATATCATGTGTGTCCTAGTTTCTTCATCTGTTGCTGTAATAAGATACTCTGAAAAAAAAAGCGATTGAAAGGTCAAAGTGTATTGATTCCTGGTTACAATCCATCATGGCAGCTCAGACAAGACAGCAGAAACGGGAAGCTGCTGGGCACATTACATCCCCTGTCATGAACAAGGACGATGTATTCACACCAGTGTACAGCTTTCTCTCTTCTTTGTGGTCAGTCCCAGGGCCTAGATCACACAATGACATCAGCCACATTCAAGGATGGTCTTCACACATCAATTAACCCAAGTAAGAAAATCCTTCACAGGCCCTCTGAATCCAGACCACTCTTCATTGAGACTCACTTCCCAGGTAATTCTAGATGAGTCATTTTGACTTAAAACCAACCATCAAAATGATGGATAAAGAAGCAGCCAGCATGGCAGGAACCAGATGTGTTCAAATAATAACAGCCCTGGCACATGAATGAAGATCTTAGTTATAGTACTAGATGTTAACTGAAGAATGCTGGACAGTGACCTAGAGAAGATTCTGTAAGAGGTAAGGACTGTGAAGTGTTGGGAACCTGAGATGAAGCCAGGACAGAGGCAGCGAAGAATCCAGCCAGGAACTAAGACTAGACAGACTACAATTATCAGTTGCTAGAGTTTGAAAGAACGCTGGATCAAGAACTGAAAGTATGAGCTGGGCGTCATTGGCGCATGCCTTTAATCCCAGTACTCAGGAGTCAGACACAGGTGGATCTCTGTGAGTTTGAGCCCAGCCTGGTCTACAGAGTGAGATCCAGGACAGGTACCAAAACTACACAGAAAAACCCTGTCTCAAAAAACAAAAAAAAAACAAAAAAGAAAGAAAGAAAGAAAGAAAGAAAGAAAGAAAGAAAGAAAGAAAGAAAGAAAGAAAGAAAGAAAGAAAAAGGAAGAAAAGAAAAAAGAAAAAGAACTGAGGGTCTGAACTCATAAAGCACATGTTCTGTGGCTCTGGCTGTTAAGTGTTAGTACTCTGAGACCTGTGCAATAAAAGTTTGCCTGGAGAAACTAGAGTTCTGAATCTCTGTCTTTGAAACATGGAGCCAGTGTGGCTGGAGAGATAGCCTATTGGGTAGGAGCACTTGCTGCTTGAATAGAGGACCTGAGTTGGATTCTTAGTGCCTAAATGGCAGCTCACAACTGTCTGTTACCTTCAGTTCCAGGGTATCTGGTGGCCTTTTCTGGCTTCTGTGGGCTGCAGGTACTCACATGGGGCACTGACACACATGTTCTCAAGGCATCCATACACACTAAATGAAGCAAAATAATTATTTAAATGAGCAACAAGACAAAACAATATATGACTTCAAAAATTCAGTTTTCAGGGTGTAGAGGAGCAGTTTCTACCTTTGGAAGCCAGGCTATGGATTTCTGAGAGACAAGACCTTGCAAGATGAGGAAACTACTCCTTTAGCATCTATTTCTGTAAAGAAAGAGCAAAAGAGCCCCCACTCAGGCATCTTGAAATTATGATGATGGACAACCAGTAATGGGATTATAAGAGGTATCTAAAAATATTATCTACACTCTCGCAACATACTACTGTATCTTTGAATGTCATGATCGAACTATTAGTCCCTTGTCATCATGGCACTGCATTGCACTGCACTGCTTTTGTCTCTTTTTATTGAAAACAGCCTTTTTTCTCATAGAATATACCATGATTATGGTTTTACCTCCCTCTTCCCTCCCATCTAGATCTACACCTTTCTGACTCTTCTTGTTACTAAACAAACAGGCATCGGGGGTATAAAACACAATAAGATAAAGCAATGGAACTAATACATTGCAATATAACAAAACACAAAAACAGAAGGAAAAGAGCCTAGAGAAAGCAGAAGAAACCAATAAAGACTCACTCATTTGCACACTCAAGAGTCCAATAAAAAACAGTGAACTGGAAGCCAGAAATATATATTCAAAGGACTTGTAGAATTAAAGAAGAGAAAAAAAATCTATATATAAATAAAATAAATTAAAAATAAGATAATTTTTTTAAAAGCCCTGACATGACATAATGAAACATGGAACCTCCACTGATACCACTGAGTTTTCTTCTATGTTGGGCATCTAGTGTTGAGCATGCAGTCTACTGTAGCTTGAGTTTTCCTGCTTGCCTCAGTCAGGACAATCTTTGTCACCCGCCAGTCCCACAGCGCTCAGACACAACCAAGTAAACACAGAGACTTATATTGCTTACAAACTGTATGGCCGTGGCAGGCTTCTTGCTAACTGTTCTTATAGCTTAAATTAATCCATTTCTATAAATCTATACCTTGCCATGTGGCTGGTGGCTTACTGGTGTCTTCACATGCTGCTGGTCATGGCGGCGGCTGGCAGTGTCTCTGCTCAGCTTCTGCTTCCCAGAATTCTTCTCTCTCCTTGTCCCACCTACTTCTTGCCTGACCACTGGCCAATCAGTGTTTTATTTATTGACCAATCAGAACAATTTGACATACAGACCATCCCACAGCAGTCTACCCTTAAAAGTACTTTGTTTCCTTCATGCAATTCACATGGAGAAAACTAAATTTTTATTTGCAAGTTGTTATTCATTGGAGCTAGCCCCTGGAGCAGGGATGGGAGCATGGCTCTACTTCTCCTTTCAGATTGAGGCCCCCATCTGGTGCAAACAGGCCCTGTGCATCCCGCTTCAATCTCCATAAGCTCATATGTCAGCAGTTCTATTGATTTAGAGGTCATTGTTTTCATGGTGTCTTCCATCCCCTCTGGCTCTTACATTCTTTATGCCTCCTATTCCTCAGTGTTCCTGGACTCATGAGGGAGGAATTTGATAGAGAAATCCAGTTCAGGTTTGAGTATTGCAAGTTCTTGCACTCTCTGCATGATATATGGATACAGTCCTCTGTATTTGTTTCCATTTGCTGCAGGAAGAAGCTTCTGTAAGGATGGCTAAGCAAGCAACTCATTTATAAGTATAGAAGAAAGTCATTAGGAATCATTTTATTGCTTTCTTTTTGAACAGTGTTATTTGGTTTTACCAGAAGGCCCTGAGCTATAGAGTCTCTTAGGTCTTGTTCACCCAAGCAGTGTCAAATATATGGGCTCCTTCTTGCAGAGTAGGTCTTAAGTCAAATCAGAGAGTTGTTTGTTGCTTGTACAAGTTTTGTGCCACCATTATACTAGTCTATCAGGCAGGATACCACTGTACAACAAAGGGTATATGATTGAGTTGTTTGTTTCCCCTTATTAGAGCACAGAGTACCTCCTCCTCTACCAAAGGTGCTCATATGTAGGAGTAAAGGTTCTACATAGGCACCAGCATGCTCAATGAGTTTGTATGTGTTGTCATCATCAATGGGGCATTGCCGTCAGTTTGTGACAATTTTCAGCTTCATATGGAACACACACACACACACACACACACACAAGCCCAGAATAACATAAAAAAAATCCTGAAAAACAAAATATTGCTGTAGGTATGATCATCTCTCACATAAAATTTACTACACAGCTACAGTAATAAAAACAGCATGTTATTAACACAAAAATACACATACTGATCAATGGAATGGAATTGAAAACCCAGATGTATATCCAAACACATATGGGCCCCTTATTTTTGTATAGTAACCAAAAAAAATACACATTGAAAAGAAAAGGCAGCATCTTCACCAGATGGTTCTGGTTAAATTGGATGGCTGCATGTAGAGGATTCCAAATACTTCCATACTTAACCATCCTGTACAAAACTCAACTCCAAATGGATCAAAGACCTCTACATAAACGCAGATACAGTGAACCTGATAGAAGAGAAAGTGGGAAAAAGCCTTGAACTCATTGGCAGAGGCATTAAGATCAACAACTAATATATGGGATGCTGTGGGATGTTCTGTATGCTGTGAATGTGTTGCTCTGATTGGTTGATAAATAAAATGCTGATTGGCCAGTAGCCAGGCAGGAAGTATAGGTGGGATAAACAGAAAAGGAGAATTCTGGAAAGTGGAAGGCTGAGTCAGAAGATGCCAGTCCACTGTCCAGGGAGCAGCATGTAATAGCACACAGCTAAAGCCACAGAACATGTGGCAACATATAGATTAACAGAAATGGGCTGAGTTTAAATGTAAGAGCTAGTCAGTAGTTAGCCTGAGCTAATGGCCAAGCAGTTTTAATTAATATAAGCCTCTGTGTGCCAATTTGCAGGACACGAGGTGGGAGAGATTTGTCCAGGCTACCAGCAGGCTGGGACACAGAAAATCTTCTGGCTACAATGGGACCTCATGAAACTGAAATGCTTCTGCACAGTAAAAGACATCATCATTAAGATTAAATCGTAGCCTACAGAATTAGAAAGAAGTTTTACTAACTACCTGTAAGACAAATGTTAAAATGGTCTTTTAATTAAAACAACAACAACAAAAAAACAGAATTAGATATTTGGGTAAATGCTGAAAGATTAGAGAGACAAAGGAACAAACCACTGACACATCTTACTTCTAGGACTCCTCAGCCTGAAAAGCCTCTATAGCCAAAAGGCTTCTGGCCTGAAAGGGCTTCAGCTCAAAGGGGGTTTCTCAGCCGAAAGCACCTCCAGCAGAAAATCCTTTTGTTTCTGTCTCCTCATGACTTATATACCTTTTTCCTTAGTGCTGGGATTAAAGGCATGTGTGCTTCCCAAGCAAAGGCTTGAGATCTCAAGTGCTGGGATTAAAGTGTATAATTCCTAAGTATTGGGATTAAAGGTGTGTGCTACCACTGTCTAGCTCTGTTTCTCTCCTAGACTGAGTCGATCTCATGTAGTCCAGGGTTGCTTTGATCTCACAGAGATCCAGATGGATCTCTGCCTCTGCCTCCCGAGTGCTAGGATTAAAGGTGTGTGCCACCACTGGCTGGCCTCTATGTTTAATCTAGTAGCTTGTTCTAGTCTCTCATCTTCAGGCAAATTTTATTAGGGAACACAATATATCATCACACTATCCATCTATAGAGGGATAATATCCAAAATACATAAAGAATTAAAAAAAAACTAGATGTCAAGAAAACCAATAACCCAATTTTTGAAATGGGCTACAGATATACATATATAGAAAATTTTAGAAATAAGGAACTCAAACGGCTGAGAAACACTTAAAGAAATGTTCAATATACTTAGTTATCAGGGAAATACAAATCAAAATGACTCTGGGATTCCATCTTACACTTGTCAGAATGGCTAAGATCAAAACACAAGTGACCGCACATGTTGGGGAGAATATGGAGTAAGAGGAACTGTCATCCATCGCTGTTGGGAATGCAAAATTGCACAGCCACTATGGAAATCAGTGTGGAGTTTCCTCAGAAACATAGGAATCCATTTCCTCAAGATCCAGCTATACTACCCTTGGGCATACATCCAAATGACACTTTATTCCACCACAGAGACACTTGCTCAGCCAGTTTATTGCTGCTCTATTCATAATAGCCAGAAATTGCAAACAACCCAGATGTCCCTCAACAGAATAATGGATGAATAAGATGTGGTATATTTGCACACTAGAGTATTATTCAGCCATTTGAAAAAAATTCTGGCAAATGGATGGAACTTGAAAAAGCATTCTGAGTGAAGTCACTCATACCCAGAAAAAAAAATATGGTATGATTTTATTTGGAGATATTAGCTGTTAAGTCAGTGATAACCAAGCTACAATCCATAGCACCAGAGAGGGTAGGTATACAGTAAGGAACTAGGGGAACAAAAAGAGAAATAGAACGGATAGCTATGGATGGATTAGATTGGGGGATTGGAAAGGGAGAATCAAGAGTAGAGGGGGATGGAAGAGTGAGGGGATAGTGCCAGGTACAACTAAAATTAAGGGCCATTTGAATGGCTGTGTGGAAACCAAACGCAGCAGAAGCTTGGAAATTACATGCACGTGTAAAGGAAATCTAAACAAAAATCACCAAATAATGGAGGAGACTGATACCTAACTGGACATCTCCCATCACCAAATGAAGTTTTAGTACCAGGAATGGGTGACATCTAATCGCCCAAGGGGACTCCATGGGAATTCTAACAACCCAGGCTGTTGCATTGCTCTTTATGATCAAGTTCGGGATTTAATCAGAATGCCTTCCTTTGTCCTTAAAAAGTTTGTTGTCAGACAGACTCTGTCTCCTTACCAGACTTGAGCATGGAAGGCTTATCTTCTCAGACAGCTGCCTCTAGGTGCTAGCTCATATCCCTCAAGTCCAGAAGAGGTCATTTCCCCTAAGGCCAACTTGGAAAAGAGAGAGACAGGATGTTGGATAAAATCTTCTCTTTGCTTTGATGACAACGCATCAAGTTTAAACTATTTTTCTTGTAATACTCTATTTTATGGGGGAAACAAACAGACAAACATGACAAGAAGTATTTCTTAAGAAACTACAATTGGCCTTCTGTGTCATTCCAGAAAAACAAAAACCCGTCTCTTACCAATTTGACTTTATCCCTTTTGCTTTCTTGTCATCTCTTGAGTTTTCTTTCTTCTTGCCTTCTTGAACTATGTCTCCTGAAATAATACTGTCACAAAAAAAATCTTTGCATCAAGTTTTGTTTTCTAGAGAGCTTGAGCAAAGATGTGAACCCTCAGGATGTATTTAGGGAAACGGACAAAGTGTCAAAACAGTGGCCAGTGGATGAAAGTGATTTTAGAAAGATATAATCAACTTAATAACATTTGCCTGTTACGCTGAATAATAGGAAGGAGACATAGCCATTAATTTTCAGTACAAAAGTCACTTATGATCTTGATAAGTGCCAATTTACTTCAAGAATATTAAAATTATTTATGACCATAAAGTAAAACCACCATTACTATAGTACTCTTTCTATAGTAGACATTTTTGGTTTGCCTTCAGCTTCATTCATATCCACCAGATTAATCTGCTAGAGTGCCCTCTTGTTAAATGATCCCTGTAGTGTTAAATGTCTTTACCTTCTAAGTGAATAATATTGCTCCATTAAATTTTATTCTTTTGGCAATAGCCAAATAGTCCAGTAGGCAGTGTACCTAACTCCACTGGTGATGCAAGAAATATTGCCTTCACTTCCTTTGGCTTTATTTCTACAGTATTAAAATTGTTGTCTGCTCTTCATGCATCAAGTTCAAAGCACTTTTCCTGTAATAAAGACCACAAGGAGACAAAAAGCCATTTAAATGATGTCTCCCTTGGAGCCTGATGTAAAAGAACATCAGTATACCTGAGAAAGGCTTTCTGGACAGACCCCAAAAGAGTGGCAAATAGCTAATTTATATAGCCAGAAGAGGGGCATGACACATTTTTTCTGGAATTATAATTCCACCAGTCAAACCTTGCATGTGCATGATTATCAGTCATACTAAATGAAGGCCTGAAATGGGAACAATCACAAGATTTGCATTGTAGATGTCACAGGCATTTCCACTGAGTTACTGGATGAACTGTATCTTCATATCTGAGATAAAAATAGCTGTGGGGTGAACACAGTTATCTAGAGTTCAGTGAAGATTCTCTTGCCTGGAATGAAGTCTTCCAAAGCAAGTAGAAAGTGTAAAGTGAGATCATGACTGGAGTAAGACTACCTGAAAGAGAAATTTCTGTTTCTAGCAGGGTAATGGCTACAGTTGGAGTATAGTTTCCTGAAGGAGGAAATCGTATTGTTCAAAGAAGCTGTGACACCAGGATGCTAATGGAACCAGTGATAAAGTATGGTTGTCAGCTATCAATCCAAGACAGCTGAGCAGGAGAGCTGTCGTTCCGGAATCTGAACAAAAGCAGTCTATGCTCTCTGATTTTTGATAGTATGTACAGGATGAACAGCTACCTCCTGTTCCTGCCACTGTTGGACAACAGAACAGCCTTGAGCTGTAAGCCAAAATGAATCCCTGCCTAAGTTGAGTTTGTCAGGATATTTTGCTACAGCAAACAGGAAGAAGTCACTAAAACACTAACATTCACCTCATCATAATGGACAGCAAACCTTACTATGACTGTTCCTGAAGCCTGAAAAATTGGAGGATAGAGGTGACAAAAACCAGTAGGTAGCAGAAATGGACATGTTTCATGAGTTGAAATAGTTGGCATTTTGCATGCTGTAAGTTTGAGTTTCTGTAACAGGAGCATAATCTAGAGAACATCTTGACTATTTAGCTGTCTTACAGCACTTTAGATAGCAGTCTGTCACCATTCTATTCTTGGTTTCTTCCACTTTACATTGATCAATGATATAGTAACTAACCACACTTATTCATGCAGCCTGTCCCTTTGATTATCTGCATACTGAGTACAATTTTCAAATGCCTTTCTTCCCTCAGTGATCAATATATAGCCTAAATCCCTGCCCAAACATCAAGACACAAGAAGGAAAATCAATACATAGATTCATTATGTTATTGAAGAACATGTTGGGAATTTTGCGTATAGGTTCCAGGATCCTTTCTCTTGGAGCAAGCACTCACCAGCATATTGAGTAAAGTAAAAGTGAATCCCAAAGTCCTTCTGTGCATCTCTCTGTTTTGTCTACTATTGCAATGTAGTACAATATTATCATGACCAAGGCGATATATAAGAGGAAAGCATTTCATTGGGAATTCATTTACAGTTTTAGAGGTTTAATCCATGATCATCCACATCATGAAGCAGGGGTGCAAGACACTAGAGCAGTTGCTGAGAACCTTACAACTTTACAGTCTCATTCATCAGACAGAGAGAGAGAGAGACAGAGACAGAGAGACAGAGACAGAGAGACAGAGAGACAGAGACAGAGAGGCAGAGACAGGGAGAAACAGAGAAAGAGACTTGAGGCTGGCTTGGGCATTAGAAACCTCAAAGTCCACACCTAGTGACACATCTCGTCCAACAAGGCCATACCTCCTAACCCTTCCCAAACAGTTTACCAACTGGTGATTTAGCATGGCAATATATGGGGGGTCATTCTTATTCAAACCACCACACTCTCCTTAGAAATGATGATCTAGGGTTGATTTTTTTTTCATGTTAGAAACCTTAAACTCAAACTGTAGTAGAAATTTCTCTAAATTATTAATGCCTTATCCAAAGTGTCTAGGAAGTGACACTGTCTTGTGATTCTACATGAACTATACCTGCTTTTTGCTAGTGTATGATACTTTTGGTATACTTTAGTTATTAGTTTCCAAGGTCAAGAAAGCAATGCATAGCATCCAATGGATTCCATGCTCCAAACAAGCTCATGGCTCTGAAGCTTTCAGGTACCTACCCTGTGATGCTTGACTTGATTTCTGTCTGCTTCATTTTGATTAACAATTGCATTCATATTACCTAAGCATGACTTCAAATCAAGATTATTTCTAAAGAACTTACAGTCTCTAAAACCCACAGGCAATGCAACTTTCTCTCAAAATGACTCTTCAACAAGGGTCATACAAATCTCACTTCATAATTTTCAATCAATTACTTGCAGAATACCTGGTCATAGGGGCCTTTATCAAATTCGTATAGCCTATCATGAGATAACCAGTGCTTAATGTAGGGTAGGTAGCACTCATCAGAAGTGATACCTTGGGGTCATTTGAAAACATATTTAAAATACCTTTTTTAGATGTTACCTGCCTCTGGCATCCTAAGTTTCCTTTCCCACCATCCATAGAATAATTCCATTTCCTTCCACAAGGAATAGGTGGAAAGGCCATGTTTCATCTTTGTTCTTGCTTTACAAGTAATCGTATATTAGGATTATACAGAAAGAATGACATACATATATGCAATATCTAGAGCTAAGCCATAGAATTTCATTATCAAATTCAAAACATCATAATATGCTTTGCTATATTCTTTAAATGACTTACATTGGTATGTTGCTGGAGAGCTTCTCTCCAGGTTCCACCAATCCCCGCAGTCCCACAATCCACGTATAAAATAATCACTCAGACACTTATATTACTTATAAACTGTATGGCCGTGTCAGGCTTCTTACTAACTGTTCTTATATCTTTAATTAACCCATTTCTATAAATCTATACCTTGCCACATGGCTGGTGGCTTACCGGTGTCTTCACATGCTGCTTGTCTTGGCGGTGTCTGCGGTGTCTCTCTGCCTCAGCCTTCTGCTTCCCAGAACAATCCTCTCTCCTTGTCCCACCTACTTCCTGCCTGGCCACTGGCCAATCAGTGTTTTATTTATTGACCAATCAGAACAATTTGACATATAGACCATCCCACAGCATTGGTATTCTAGTTAGATTACTGTTTCCAACATATAACTTAGCAACACCCATAAATATAGTGAAGACACAGTTGTGGTTTGGAATTCATCTTCACAGTAGACTAAATTTGAGCATGGGCATGGGCCATAGATATGCAATCTCCTTTCTTGGCTATTTCTTCTTATCACATGGTGCTTAGGATCTCAAGCTTCCCTTGGTTTGTGCTTGTTTTCAGAGTCTCACATTTAGCCTCCCAAGGAATTCAAGCTTTGAAATGATAGAATCTATTTTATAAGCTAATAAAGTTGTTCTTTTGCTTGTAACCAAATTATTATTCATGTTCACATCTATTCATCTACTTTATTTTCTGGCTTCTTAGTTCAATGTGCTGTTAGAGAGAGGCAGGAGAAGGAAGAGGCAGGCAAATGCTGACCACCACTTCTCTATCACATGGATATTACCTTCTCATTTGTAACTGGCATTAATTGTTGGCAACACTGCCCTTTAACAAAATGATGATAATAATAATAGTAACAAAATAGAACAAACAAGAAAAACAGTGAGCTGAATCACAGATCTATTTCATATAAGGCAGGATTCAAAACACTTTGTATGTTATCTAATAAATTTGCCAGAGAGAAATTATCTATTTTTCATAAGAGGGTATAGACCAAGAAAGATTTACTGAGACTCATAGATAAAGACACAATGAAAGCTACAGCCTTCTGACCTGAATTCAATATAATTTGGGTGATGCCATATTCCACTTAAATATACAAGTGTACATAATATTGTAGCTCCTTACTGAGCACAAATGAATGTGGGAAATGATAATGAAAATTATAATTCCTTTTCTAGTATCATGTTATGCTAACTCTTCTATGATAAAGGGCTAAATCTAATTGTAGGGTCACTTGCACACTCTAAGGGGTCAAGGAATCTCAGATCTGAGTTAACAGGAATTCAAACTGAACTGCAGGGCTCCTTCTTAGAAAATAATTATAAATTACAAGACACTGGTATCTGATCACTAGAGGAAGCCTACAGACTAAAGGATCATCAATGGAACTATAGATTTACACAGTCCTGAGTCAGGTCTTCAATAATGTATTTTCTTCTGATTAGTCTCAGTTGAGTTGATTACTGAGCAAACAAAAATTCTGGTACATGAATTAAGAACAATTAAATTTTAATGGTAGAACAGGGATAATTATATAGTGTCTCTACATTTTTATCATTGAAATTATCTACAGCAAAAAATATGATTTGAAAATTATTTCAATTCCAATTATTCAATTCAATTTCAACTCAAACTGGAAACATCAGATAGAGGCAAAAACATCATAATATGTACATAAGACAAAAATTAAATTGGAAAATATTTTTTTTTTTTTTTTTTTTTTTTGAATTTTCTTTATTTGCGTTTCCTGAGCTATTGTAGCAGGTGGCTCGAATCAAAGATGCTGTCTGCTCGAGTGTGGATTAAAGTGCGCAAACGGAATTATTATATTTTGATGGAGGAATAAACCAACACTCCAAGATTCAATGGTATCATAGAAGAAATAATAATTCAAATTTCCTCAAACAGAATCTGAAACTATTGCACAAAAGAATAATAAATACATGAAAATATCCAAATTGCAGTTATTGATATCCAGGTACACATGTATGAATTTGCTAGACTATAAAAAGTGAATTCTATGAATTCAAGTAGAAAGTAATCACTAAATTAATCTATAAATTAGATTTTAAATGTGCTAAAACTAAGTCTTGTGTTGGGAATGGGAGGATCTGAGGGCATAGGAGACATAGCTCATGAACACACTTAATTAAGTTTGTAAAATGCTAGGAATTAAAAATATGCCCAAAGCATCCCAGTGTCAAGTATGCAAACAATTCCTAATGCCATGGTGATAATGACAAGTTACTAACTACTGGGAAATCATTGAAAATTTTGTAGGAACCATTTTGGTGTTTAAATCATATCCAAGATTAGCAACGTAATGAGCACAGTAAGAAAAAAAATTGCTTCTTAGACATGTAAAATACCTTAGTCAGGAGCCCCACTACACCAAAGGTTGATAACCAGAACTTAGTAACATCACTCACTCATCATAACCAGACACGGTCTGAGACCCCATGACACACACTGAAGAATACTTAAGCAGAGACCAAGAACAATGTTCTGCTCTGCACATCTGGAGAGAGGCCATCTTGATCCACCCAGCATCTGGAGAGTCTTCCCCCAGGATCCTGACCCTTGAATCAGAGACTTCTGTTAGAGACTGGACCTGACCTTCAGCTAAGAAACATCGCAAAGGTGGGCAGCCTTGGGGAGATAGGCTTAGGACTGTAGTTAGGAATTTAGAGTGTGAACATTGTGTGATGACCATCAGCATTAATAAAATATAACTTCTGTTATACCAACTATGTGTATCTACCTTCTTCTTGCTCACGGCAAGCATGTAGTCTGATCCAAAGCACACAGCCCTGACATTCCCATCACTTCTGCATGCCTGCACCAACACAGACATAAAGGAATCATCCAAGATATGGGGGCAACACAAAAACTAAGTTATTTCATATTTTCTTCTTCAACATTCAATATTTTAATAATAAGCTAATAATGCCTCCTCCTAAAAGCAACACTTGCCTATTAGTTGAGGATTTGAAAATGGCAAATTGAGGAAAACTTCATGAGATTTCAGTTTAATCTGAATTCAGTCTCTCTAAGTATCCTTTGCAGCCTCAAGATAGAGTTAATAGGGAGCAGCAGCCCTTGGCAGATTTTGTGCTTCCCAGGTGCCCTCTCTTCTGTCTTCCAGTACAGGGATTAGAGTCTGGCAAACAGAATCTACCTACATACAGAGAAAATGTTTCTGTGAGTAAGTCCCTATGTTCATTTTTGCTCTGACTGCAGTAGAGTTTCATTTGTTCACACCAGGAACATTTCAGAATTGTCCTGCCTTTTCTAGCCAGCCACGCTGTCATCCTCCTTTGATCCAAGGTCAGAAAAAGCCAGGTAGATCATGAATAGAAACGGAATGGCTTTTTAAATGTAATTTTCAATTTTTTTAAACCTGAATGGCGGGGACTTGCCTGGATTATTACAGAGCTGTACTTGAAAGCTCCTGCCTCAGCCACTGACCTGGGGGACTGGAACATCCTCCTGTAACCTTCCTCTCATTTTCCCTGCAGTAATTACTCAGACTCCATCCTCTGTCCTTGGTGTCTGCAGGACATCTGAGCTTTTTACATGCAGACCACCTCCAATTAGGGAACTCAATTTTCTTTTGTTAGCACCTCTCCTTGGGTGGTCCTAATCATGAAGCCCTACCTACCCTTGGGCCTTTCCCCTTGTTTTTCTCTCTCTTTAACAACACTTTTACAGGGGTCATAAAGGCAAAAGCCTGTAAAATCTATTCCAGACCACTCCAGCTTTGTTGTGCTAATTTGACACTTGCTCTTCTTTCATAATAGACGACTGTGGTCCTGTGTTTCAATTAGAATTTTCTGATTAATTCTTCATGATTTAGAACATCTTTATCTCTTCAAGGCATCTGATTCAGTTAACCTCCCTTAACCTCAATTTTGTACACAACATAAGTAATGTTTTCTTTATTTCTACCTTTTAACACAGTCATGCTTAGTTGATCGTTTTCTGGTAACCTTCAGAGAGTCTAAAAGGAGGATTTAGGTAAAACATTGTAAGAGCAGAAAGCTAATTGGATTCTCAATAAAAAAATTAATTGCCACATCCTACAACAATAAAGAGGTCAGACAAATCTCTGATGTATTTTTACCAGCGATGCATTTGCATTAGAAAAGATCAATAGAAGGCAATATAACAAATTAATTTAGAGAGGTGAAATTGATTTGTTAACCCTTTCATTGCTTCTAGGGTAGGTTCAACTACTGATAGACATAATTTCTCATTATGTTTGTCTTATACTTTCTTTGTATTGAATGGTCTTGTAGAAGTCCTTGCAATAGTATTGGGTATCCAGTAACTATGAAAATGGGTTTCTGGGTCTTTTGAGGAATCAGCCTTGCAGTTAAGAGGATGACCGTTTGTTTCATGTATGTGGGGGCCTGTGCATGTGTTTCTCATTTTTGATATTTTAATGTATAGTCATCCTTTAGGCATTTTCAGCAAGGTCGCAGTGACCCTGGCACACATTACTCTCTTTCTCACCCCTTTGTACACTAACATTGAAGAAGACTGAACAATCCATTTGACACAACCTGGATTTCAGGTCCAGGGCTGTCTCAAGACTAAACAGAGGAAAAACTTTAGATACATATTGGTATCTTCTTGCACACTTCCCTTCTGAATTTAGTAGATAGTCAATATTTCCTGTTACATACTTTCTTCAGTTTTCAACATTTACTCTAATAAGTCATACAAAAAATAAAATGCATGCTTCAACAAGCACTGTTTATTGAAACAGGTGAGATTTTTTTTTCTAAAAATTCATACATATTGAGCATGCCCTTCACAGTTCTTGATACATTTTTACCACAGGAGCTACCTATCTTATAAAATGATTTGAAATTTGGATACAAGATAGCAGAGGCACTATTGGAATGCATGTTTTTTTTTTCTATAAAAACACACAGAGTGTTTATATGAAAAAATGTTCCCCATAGTCATTGTATTATTTTGATATTTAAATAAAACTCTAAAAAAGTTTTAACTATGATTTTAGACATAGGAAATCACTTATTTTTTTCAGCAGTGTGCCAGTAACAAGTCACCACAAAATTATTGTCCTAAAATAAAGAAAAATAATTTTCTTGTGTTCCTGAAAATCAAAAGTCTGAATTAGATCCAATGTGGATACACATGTTATCAGAGCTGGTTCCTGATGGAGACCCACAAAATCATTACTTTGCCATTTTTCAGTGTGGCAATGGCATTTATGTTTTTTTTTTTTAACTTATCACTTGCTAGCTACATCCTATCCCTTCTATATTCACATCTTACTGCATCGCATGACCTGCTTTTCTCCTTGTGATTACATTAGATTCACCTAGGTAAGATGTAAGGAAAATTGTGATGGCTATTCTTGCTTGTAAACTTTACTACATCTGGAATGGAGTAAAATCCAAGTGAACGGGCATATCTGTGAGAGAATTTTTCTTAAATAAATTATTTAAAGTGGGAAGACCACTTATAAATCAGATCATTGAGGTGGGAGGATAGAATTTTAATCCAAATCTTTTGAGGTGGGGATATCCACCATAATGCTGGACCACACCTTCTTCTGGAAGCCTGTATAAAGGAAATTGGAAAAGGAAGCATTCTCTCTTTGCTTGCTTGCTTTTACCCATTACTAGCAAGTTCATTCCTGACCTGGCATTAGAGCCTACTTCCTCAGGATTCCAGAGTTTACTGAGACATCCACATTCATGGACTGAACAACTAATGGCTTCTTGGATCTTCTGTGCATACACAGCAATTGTTGAATTAGCTACACCACAGCCAGTAAATCATTCATGAATCTCTCTCTGTCTCTCTCTGTGTGTGTGTGTGTGTGTGTGTGTGTTGTGTTGTGTACATATATATGTAGAGGGGATTTATTCTATAAGTTCTGTTACACTAGAGAACCCTGACTAATACAAGTTTTGTGTTTTATCATAATAGTAACCCTAACTAAGACAAATTGGTACTGGGAGTGGGATATTGCTGTGATAGACCTGATTTTTTTGTTTCTGGTGGGGGATTATGGAAGGACTTTGGGACTTTGGGCTAGGAAATGCTCTTGAGTGTTGAGAGCTCATTGCTCTTCTGGAGAAACTTGGAAGATAAGAATATTTAAAGTAGTACAGATAATGGATTCCTGGTTTGTGAAGTTTCAAAGAGAGGCAAAGACTCTACTAGTCCACTTGAGTTAAGAATCTGTAGTTCTGCTTAACTGGGCCTGTGATTAACAAGAGACTGGAACCAATAAGATAAAACCTTTGCTTTTCTGGGACAAGAGATGAAGGTCAGCTGGAGTTACAAAATTAGCAGTGATGAAGAGGAGACCAATATCCATCATTAAAGAGAAATTTTCTGAGAAGTGTTTTTCAGAATCTGAACACAGTAGCTGTGTCCCTGAGATGGCTAAGACTGTAGCTTCTTCTGACAGCCAGACTTGGTAGTTTAATAGTCACCCAGGTGGTACTGGTTTTGAATACATAAATGAATCATAAAATGAAGCTGGGGCTTGGCATTGTGAGAGGCCAGGATATGGTACTGGAGAAGGTACAGCCTCAGTAACAGTTGAAACCCTGGAATTGAAGGGGTCATGGAGAGAAGTTGAAACTTGGTACCATGAAGAGAGCCTAGGAGAGGCTACTGGTGAAAGTGCAGCCATGTTGCAGCAGGAGACCCCTGGATTTTGGAGATGCCAGAACCGTGAGATGACCACCAAGAATAGCAGAAGCAGTGTGGAGCCCATCCTAGCTTAGAAGACAATCTATGAGTCCTGTAGATGGTTGAGCCCAGAGATGCTGAGTGAATCCCAGGTATTTGAACATTGAGTTATTTACATGTTTGGAGCTTGGTTTTAGTGTTTTGAGTTTTGCTTTGTTCAGATTGTAACTGCGTCTTGGTTCTTCCCTCTTAAAGTAAGAAAGTATTTGACATATTTTTGAATTCACAGGAGGCCACAGTTGAGAGACTTTGAACTTTTAAAGAGATTTTGGAACTTTATAGTGTTTGGGTTTTATTTTATTTATTGTTTTCTTTAAAAAAATTCTCATTGCATACATTACATACTGATGAGTTTCCCCTCCCTTAACTCCTCCCAGCCCCCACCTCACTACTACTCACCTTCAGATCCATTCTTCCTCCTTTCCCCTTAAAAAAAATCAGGCTTCTCAGGGATATCAACCAAACATGGCATAACAAGTTACAAAAGACTAGGCACAAATCCTCATGTCAAGGCCTGATGAGGCAACCCAGTAGGAGGAAAAGGGTCCCAAGCACAAGAGAAAGGAACAGAAACACTCCCGCTGTTAGGAATCCACAAGAATACCCAACTACTCAACCAAAACATATGCAGAAGACCTAGCTCAGACCCATACAGGGTTCATGTTTGTCCCTTTAAGTCTCTGCGATCCCTATAATCCCTGTTTAGTTGATTCTGTGGGCTTTGTTCTCATGGTGTCCTTGACCCCTCTGGCTCTTACAATCTTCCTTACCCATCTTTTGCAGAGTTCCCCTGGTTCCACCTACTGTTTTGCTGAGGGTCTCTGCATTTGCTCCCATCAGTTGCTGTATGACACCTCTCTGAATACTTTTGGGTTAGGCACCAATCTATGAGTATAGCAAAATGTGGTATATATAGCAAATTCTTTATTTGTGCTGAAATGTGATATTTTATTTGTATGTTAATAAATAAAGTTGCCTGGAGATCAGAGGTCCAATAGCCATAAACAGAAGTCAGGCAGTGGTAGCCCACATCCTTAATCTGATCACATGGCTGGCAGAGTCTCTGTGTGGTCAAGGACACAGCCAAGGGTGGTGACACAAACATTTAATCCCAGTATTAACCACAGAGATGTGGAGGTCTGCATAGACAGGCAGTGACAAGGAAGTCATGTGGCTGGGCTTAGAACCAATGAGAAGGAGAATAGGAAGGCAATAAAAACACAGGTTACACAGGAAGAAGCTCTCTCTGTGGAAGCTACTGCTGGTGGTAAGCTAAGGCTAGTTGTGGCTATTGCTCTGATCTCTTCAGCTATTACCTCTGTGTTTGGCTCTGTGTTTCTTATTTAATAAGACTATTTAGAAATTTGTCTACAGAAGACCCAGTTTGATCCTTGCCAGCCATGTGGTGGATCAGAACCATCTGTAAGTCCACTATGTATAAGTCCACTAGGGGATCTGATGCCTTCTTCTGACCTCTGTGGGCACCAGGCACACACATGATGTACATACATACATGCATTCAAGTAAATCAAAATTATTCATACATGTAAAATAAATACATCTTTAAAACATTAAAAAGTACCATGCAAGTCATATTTGGAAACTTTTAAGGGATTAGAATGAACCAGAAACAAATAGAAGAGAAAACCACTCAGAGCTCACACTGTGCCCTTCCCTTGGATGTACATTTTGATGATTACTCTCTGTCTTGATGGATGCTGAATCTGATGTGCTCTCCTTCTTGGTGGGTGATGAATCTGATAAGCTCTCCTTCTTGGTGGATGTTGAATCTGATGAGCTCTCCATAAAATCATTAGTAATCATTTCATTGAATTTTTCTTTCAGTCATGTTTGGTTCTATCCTGTGTCTCTGAACTATCCAGCCTCTGGTTCCTGGCCATCCAGGCAGTGTCCATGAGTTCCCTCTCATGGAGTAGGCCTCAAGTTGGAGCAGTCATTGCTTAGCCTTTCCCACACTTCTGTGCCACATTTACCCCAGTACATCTTGCAAGCAGGACAGATTGTAGATCAAAGGTTTTGTGGCTGGGTTGGTATCCCAGTCCCACTGCTAGAAGCCTTGTCTGGTTATAGAGAATGGCTGGTTCAAGCTATTTATCCCCCATTACTAAGAGTCTTCACTAGAGTCAGTCTTGTAGATTCCAGGGAGTTTCCACTGTACTGGGTTTGCCTCCTTGCCATTTCAAGTTGTCTCTCTCAGTATTCTCTCCATCCATCCCTCTCTTGCCCAATCTGATCACTCCTGTGTACATGCTCACATGCATACATTCCACTCCCAAAATTATTTTATGTCCCTTTTCCCAGGGAGATCCGGGAGTCCCCACTTGAGCCCTCCTTGTTACTTAGCCTTTCTGTGTCTGTGGATTGTAGCATGGTTATCCTCTACATAACATCTGTGTCTACTGATAAGTGAGTACATACCATGTTTGTCTTTCTGTGTCTGGGTTAACTCAAGCAGGATGATTTTTTTCTAGTTCCATCTATTTGTCTGCAAACTTCATGCTGTCATTGCTTTTGACATTTGAGTAATATTCCCTTTTGTAAATGTAACATATTTTCTTTATCAATTCTTCAGTTGAGGGGCATCTAGGTTGGTCCAGTTTCTGGCTATTATGAATAAAATTGCTATGAACATATTGAGCAAGTGTTCTTGTGGTAGAATGGACAGTCCTTTGGGTACATGCTCAAGAGTGGTATATCTGGGTGTTAGGGTAGATTGAAACAGACAGGTTGATCAATAGATCCCCAAGCATAAATCTACACACTTATGGACACCTGATTTTTTTATAATGAAGCCAGAAATATACAATTAAAAAAAGAAAGCATTTTCATCAATTAGTGCTGTTCCAACTGGATGTCACCACATAGAAAAGTGCGAGTAGATTTATATCTACCACCCTGCACAAAACTCTACTCAAAATGGATCAAAGACCTCAACATAAAACCAGATACAGTAAATCTAATACACCAGAAAATAGGAAATAGCCTTGAGCACATTGGCACAAGAGTTATCTTCTTGAATAAAACATCAAAAGAGCAGCCATTAAGATCATCAATCAAAAAGAGGGACTTCAGGAAACTGAAAAGCAAAGGAACCTGTCAATAGGACAAAACAACAGCCTACAGAATGAGAAAAGATTTTCGCCAATTCCACATCTGACACAGGGTTCATATTCAATATATATTAAGAACTCAAGAAACTACACATCAACAAGCCATATAATCTAATTAAAAAGTGGGGTACAGATCTAAACAGAGAATTCTCAACAGAGGAATCTCAAATGGCCAAGAAACACTTAAAGAAATGTTTAACATCCTTAGTCATCAGGGACATGCAAGTCAAAACTACTTTGAGATTTCAACTTGGGATTTTTAAAAAGACTGATTTTTTTTTTTTTTACTTTTGGTGTGTGTGTGTATTTTAATTTTTTATCCATTTTACATACCAACCACAGTTCCCCCTCCCACCTCTCTTCCTGCTCCTCCTCCCCACCTTCCTCCTAATCCATCCCCCATCCATTCCTCCAAAAGGGTAAGGTCTCCCATGAGGAGTCAACAAGGCCTGGTACATTAAGTTGAGGCAGGAATAAAACCCTCCCCACTGCATCAACTGGGGTTGATGAGCAAGGCATCCTACCATAGGGAATGAGCTCCAAAAAGCCAGCTCATGAACCAGGGATAGAGACCAAATATTTTAAAGAGAAGGGGTTTTTAAATGTTTGAATTTTTAAAGACTCTGGAATGTTTATATTGTAATGTAGATATGCATGCGTGATCTTGGGGATGAACAAGAAAGGAAAGTTTATGGCTTAACAGTGATATGTTTGTGTGTCAATTTGACAAGGGTGCAATTGTGTTGACTAGTTTCATACCAGCTTGACACAAGCTAGAGTTATCTGAAGGAGAGAACCACAGTTGCGAAAATGCCTCTATAAGATCTGGCTGTAAAGCATTTTATTAATTACTGGTTGATGGGGAAGGGCTTAGCCAATGGGTAGGTAGTAACAACCCTGGGCTGGTGGTCCTGGGTTATATAATAAAGCAGGCTGAGCAAAACACACAGATTAAGCCAGTAAGCAGCACTCCTCCATGGCTTCTACATCATCCCCTGCCTCCAGGACCCTACCCTGCTTGAATTCTTGACTACACTGCTTTTGATGGTAAACTGTTATATGAAACTATGAGTGAAATAAACCTTTTCCTCCCCAAGTTGCTTTTGGTCACCGTGTGTCATTACAGCAATAGTGACCCTAACTAAGACAAAACTCATGGCCTGAAAAGAATTAACCATTTAATTTCACCCTTACCCCCCTCCCCCCACCAAATACATTCCTCAAGTTTTTCAAGCATCTACTAAAATAGAGTATAAGAAAGCATTTAGAAGCACATAGGGGCAAATTGTAATTCATCTGTCCTCTGTTCTGCTAGCTTTTTTTTCAACAGTGCTTTGAGAATCCATAAAAGTGAAAAACCTCTTGGTAGATTCCCAGGATAGTGATGAAATGTTTTCACATAGAATTTCTTTATAATTAAGTATCATGAGTCCCTTACTACTCCATAACACAGTGTTTACCGAATTGTTTTTTTTTCTGGCAATCACAATTGCTGTGAGTTCATGAATATAATACCCTGTCACATCCACCTGCCACTATTTCATAGAAATCTTCCCTGACCTCTTGCAATGACTCTGCCCCCTTTTCTCAGTGATCTCTGAGCCTTGGGCATGTGTGTGTCACATTGTAACACAGACATCTCCTTTAGGGCTAAGCACTCCAAGACACTAGTTCTCTGAACTTAGGCCAGTTGTAAAGCTTTCTGTTATCCATCATGCCCCAAATAAAGAAGTTTCTCTGCCATAAGGTGAGAATTACACTAGTCTATAATATGTACAATGATAATTATTGTGAAGTAAAAAATAATATTATGCCATTTCAGCAAAATAATATTGGTAGAACCATTGAGCAATGGAAATTGTAATATTTCTTCTGTGAACTACTTTGACTTCATGTCTCTAAGTTATTGAATTTCTTGGATGTCTATATTCTTGTATTTCATCAAATTCTGGAAGTTTTTGACCATTATTTCTTCACATAGTTCTCCCTCCCTTTTTCCTTTTCTTCTTTACCATTCTGAAACTCCCAGAATGTCAACAATGTTATAATGAGTGTCTCACACAACTGTCTGATTCTGTTTTCTCTTCTTAGACCTGTTTATCTGTTCTTTAGGTTTATCTGCCAACATCTTAACTTCAAGTTTGATAATCATTTTGGCTACTTGCTTATATCTGCCTTTGAGTTTTCAAGTGAATACATGTTCATGAATCATTCTACTATAAAAGTTCTTTTTTGGTTTAATTTTAGGTTCATTTTTAATTTTCTATCTTTTGTTGACACTGGGGTTTGATATATATATATATATCAAATATGAGATATATATCAAATATATATATATGAGAGAGAGAGAGAGAGAGAGAGAGAGAGAGAGAGAGAGAGAGAGAGAGAGAGAGAGAGACTTTCTTCAGGTTTCCCTTTAGAGTTTTTGGTATTTTTCAGACAGTTTAAAAGTCTTTGTATAGGAGATCTACTATTGGGTCTTCCCAAAAAAGTTCTGTTGATTTTTCTTTCTTTTTTTCCTTCCCTTTGAGTAAGCCATGGTCTTTTGTTTCTTTCCATTCCTTGTGAATTTTTGTTAAGAACTGGATACCTGGTCATAGTGATATAGTAATTATGTAATTGTTGCCATTCCTTGACCAAGGACTTCTTAGAGGGCCTAGTAAAGAGCCACAAAGCAAGCTGATTAGTCATACTAGTTGTACTGACAGCTTCTAAGTGTGATTTGGGAGACCCTGCCTCAAAAAATATGGAGGAAGTACAATCAAGGAAGATACCAGTTACCAACCTTGGGCCTCTGCATTCATATTCACACACATACAGGTATAACCACACACATATGTGTACCTTCACACATGCAAACAGGAATACACACACACACACACACACACACACACACACAAACACACATGCTATACACAAGGAAAAGAAAAAAGGGGAAATGAATGGCTGAAAATAACTATGATATTAATTTTAAGAGATAAGGAGTAAAACTGACATATTCCAGTCAGAATGAGGCTAAATGAGCAGTAGAGCTTCGTGAAATAAGAACAGATTTAGAAACACTGCTATAATTCTGGTCTCATTTTCAGGTCTGTTACAGAATGCATATACATAAAATCCAGTCTTGTGCTTTACTTTGCTTTAAGAAGAATGCTAATTTGGAATTGTTGCTTAAGGATGACAGTTGTTTTTCTGAATATAAGACTAATATATAACTGCATATTCTTTAAAGTGAACTGGGATATTTTAAGAATTATTTGATCCTGGGGGGTGTGTTGGGGAGAAAGCTGGGGGTGGGAAGAGGGAGGACAAGGGAATTTGTGGTTGATATGTAAAATGAATAGAAAAATCTCTTAATAAAAAAAAGAATTATTTAATCCCACCTTAAGAGGATGTGGGATCAAATAATTCTTAATTAAAATATCCCAGTTCACTTTAAAGAATATGTGATTATATATTAGTCTTATTTTCATAAAAACAACTGTCATCTTGATATCCTCCCAATGCTAATTCCCTGCCAGGTTCCACCTGCCTGAATGATTAAGGGAAGTTCCTTGTCTGTGTATCCTGAATAATGGGCATTAACAGCTTAGATGCAAGATTTTAAAACATCAGTAGTGAACTTCTGCCCTCCGGGGTCCTCCCATTGTGCTGGAAGCCTGTATTTAACCTTCTACCCCCTTCAAGAAATGACATTCGACATTTAAAATTAATATATATATATGCATATATATGTATATATATATAATTGAATGAATACTGCAAATGTAATCTATGAATACCACAAATGTGATTAATATCATGAGTGTAAGTAATGAATATCATGAGTGTAATTAAAAAAAAAACAACTGTCATTCTTAATGGTGGTGTGTAGAATGAGTAGAAAATTTCTTAATAAAAAAATGAAAACATAAATAAATAAATAAACCTATAAAAAAGGAATTATTTGATAAGAAGGTGGCAGTACTTACATGGGAAACTTCCCAAGTTGTGTTCAGTGTAAACAGATGCATGGGTGAATCATGAGGGGTATATTTAAGCAAATATACTTCAGCAATGAATGAAGTAACAATGAGTTTGACAGTGGTTCTCAAGGTAATGTTTCTTCCCACATCAAAAAATCAAATAAAACAAAAACAAGGGACAAGTTTCTCGGTGTTTTCAACCTTTAGTCTCTGCAGCGTGTAGGTGCACAAGCTTCAGTAAGCACTAACTCCATTCCCTGAGAGCCGGGAAATAGAGAGGGTCACATGGTGCAGGTGCACAGGTGGACAGTATGCACTAAGCCTACTCCCTGAGGGCTGGGCCACAGGGAGGGTCACATGGTGCAGGTGCACAGGTAACAGTATGCACTAAGTCTTCTCCCTGAAGCTTGGGGCATTGAGAGGGTCACATAGTGTAAAAGGAACACAACTGTAATTCACCAACATCTGTGTTGATGGTCCAAGTGTAAGTTTAGTTTTAAAGGAATGACACCAAGGTGAATAAATAGTAATTATATTCTTATAGAAATTTGAAAAATCAATAATGGCCACATGTTTCTTGCTTTCATAAAAAGCAAGGTGAGCACACATAGCTTCTAGAAGATAATGTTTCACATAGAAATGCTCATACTTCTAAAAATACCTCCATATCTTATTAATAAAGACACATTTTATTTTCTGAAACTTTTAAACATTTTTGTACTGCATCTCTTTATTAATATATAATAATACTATATTTCAACTAGAAAGAACCATTTACTTTCTCTACAGTTGACAGCTCTAATGGCATTCTGATCTTTACACATATTTAGCTATCATTCTTCTTAGAAAAAGTATTTAATTTACTCTGCAGCACCCTCCAACACACCCTTTCAATTGGAGGAAGTGGTGTATAATTGATATATAATAAACATTCTCAGACATGACTGAAATACAAAACTCACCAACACAGTCATCATCTTCCTATAAATGTTTCTAAATATGAAGACATTATCCCATGTTAATTTTTTGAGTAACTGTAAATCATATTGTAATACTTACATGCACTGTTTTCATTTTAATACGTTTTCTGTTTGACAGCCAGAGCTGCATATGAATAAGTTGGTTCTTCAAATGAGCATTTTATTATTAGCTTTACAAAGTACAACCAATACACGCTGATGAAGTTAATATACGTCTCCACTTGTCATCAAGCCTATTTACCAAAAAGAGAACCCCAATAAGAAAAGATTCCATTTTCACAATTGAACCAAGATTTCACTTGTCTGGATCCCACAGATGCTTTTTAATTCTTCAGTTTATCAATTAGAGCTTGTCAGATGTGAAGTCCATCAGCAAGCCATCATCCCAATGAAGAATATAATTTTGCAAATATAAAACTCTTGTCTCCATTTATGTTTAACTGACAGTAACTAAAATAATAAAATGAACTTTTTCATCACTAAAAAAGACAAAAATGTTTCTTTTCTTTATAATTCTGTGCTAGCAAATTTAAATGTTGAACACTAAAGGGAAAATGTCATTATCCATTTTCTGTAAGTACAGTCTATTTACAGAACATACAGGATCATTGCCTGCTGTTATCCAAGTATGTTCTTTTAAATCATGAAATATAATGCATGCTTACAATCTATTTTGATCACATCTACTTTACAGTACCCTCTCCAGCTCCCGACAAGACTCCATAACCTGTCTCCTTCCTAACTTCATATTCTCTGTTTTTATTATATTACTAACTCTCTAAGTTCGTTTACTGCTCAACATATGTGCATTCTACCTTTGGATCAAGGGTAACTTACCAACAGTCATATTCCCAAAGGGAAGTGATTCTCCTTCTTCAGCAACCACCAACTGCCAATAGTTGAAGAGGTGGGGCCTAGAAGCTCCACCCCTGTATCCAAGCTGCAGGTTTTTTTTAAGCTGGTTTGAACTTGTGTGTGTGTGTTATACAGATAACCATAGCTGCTGAACCACTTCTACATCCCCACATAACCTTTTAAAACAAAGCAATACTATACCCAGAAAATAGCATTTCATTGTATTCCCCCCCATCCTATGACAATTCCATTCTCTCAACCTCCTCTATCACAGTGTTCTCTGAGCCTTGAACTTGGGTAAAATTAATATTTTGCCCATTTCTGTATCTACCACATTTTAAAAGACTTTATTCTGAAGTGTAGCAAGAATCTTAAATGGTCTTATTAATAAAATCAAACCTGAGCCAGGTATTAGGGTGAATGCTGGAAGAAGATCAGAGAAGCAGAAATAGCCACAGCTTCCTCATCTCACCAGTTCCTCAGCTGATTCTATTTCCTCAGACTGGAAGCCACTCAGCTGAACTGTGCTGCTCCAAAGCCTAAAGGCTTAACCAGGCTCTAGTTCCTGGTTTTCATGCCTTATAAACCTTTCTGCTCTCTGCCATTACTTCCTGGAATTAAAGGCGTGAGTCACCATGCCTGGCTGTTTCCAGTGTGGCTTTGAACTCACAGAGATCCGGATGGATCTCTGCCTCCAGAAGGCTAGGATTAAAGGTGTGAGTGCCACCATTTTCTGGCCTCTGTATCTAGTGGCTGTTCTGTTCTCTGACCCCAGATAAGTTTATTAGGGTGCACAATATTTTAGGGAGCACAGTATCACCACACTGAAGTATTCTTTCTCCATCATTATTATAATGTTTAGATTATCAGAATCTGAAACTTGGAGTCTTTTCTAGTACTGAGATAGTTTGAGACTCACCTCATTTTTTTTTGGTTTTATGTTTTGGTTTTTTTTTTTTAAAGTAAAATAATTGGAGCATCTATTTCATTAAGTCTATATAGTACCCCCTCTTTCTCCCTCTCCATTTTTGCTGATCATATCCAAGTTTAGCCCATGAGGAAAAAAAACTATAACAACCACGAAGTTTTTAAATCTTTTTAAAAATATGTTTTCAATTGAAATAAAATTAAATCGCACATCCCCTCCCTTTTCTCTATCTAGCTGCTCATAGTAATCTTTACTCTAATCCCTCCCGTGCTCTAACCCTCATGTTTGATAATCTTTTCCTTTTATTATTTTTATTCTTCTTATTAATTATTATTATTATTACATATATTGTAGACAAAATTCTAAACAGTCTTAGTAAATAAGAAACACGGAGCCAAATACAGAGGTAAATAGCCAAAGAGATCAGAGAGTCACGTCTACCTTATCTTACCACATTGCCACAGTTGCTTCCCCAGAGAGAGAGTTTCTTCCTGCCTGACTTGTGTTTTTTTATTGCCTTTCTGTTCTGCCTATTCATTGGCTCTAAACCCAACCATATGACTTCCTCATCACTGCCTGTCTATAGAGACTTTCAAGTCTCTATGGTTGGTACTGGGATTAAAGGTTCATGTCACCATGCTTGGCTTTGTCCTTGACCACACAGAGACTCTGGCTGCCATGTGATCAGATTAAGGCCGTGTGCTACCACCTCCAGACTTCTGCTTAATGGCTATGACCTCTGATCCCCAGGCAACTTTATTTATTAACGCACAAATAAAATCACATTTCAGCACAAATAAAATTTCACCATAATATATATAGAATGATGGGGCTGAAAAGTACTTGTTAATTTAGTTTTGGTAGTTCAAGTGCATGTCAGTCAAGATTCTGGAAAGAAATAAATGACCTTCTCAACTGGTAAAATGGAAAATAAGTAATAGAATGAATACTAAGGAAGAAAGATGTGGATAAAGATATTAAGAGAAAAACAGAATTGGGCAAATATCTTGGGAGTAAGAATTACAGAGCCATTACCATCCCTAAGCCTGAAAAAAAACACTGGGGAAAACTGAGATCCTGAAAAATATGAAGTATACAAAATGCATAATGGATAGGAAAGAGACAGCCATAGGATAGGCAGGGAGTGAAATGGGAGATGAACGGTCTGTGATTAGCTTTTTGACACTTTTCCAAATCTCTCATTGACCAACAGTCAGAGGTCTGGAATCCAATTGTGGTCCTCTGCAGAGGTCAGTC
This sequence comes from Peromyscus leucopus, assembly GCF_004664715.2. Taxonomy (NCBI): domain Eukaryota; kingdom Metazoa; phylum Chordata; class Mammalia; order Rodentia; family Cricetidae; genus Peromyscus; species Peromyscus leucopus. The sequence continues at coordinate 43,425,472 of NC_051077.1, read as the reverse complement.
TCTTAGGGACATGGTAAGGTAAAGAATGATACAGCACGAGACATGGAAAACAATCAGAACAGAGTCCTCTGCAAATAGGTGACATTTAATCTAAAAACCACAGTACAAGCAGAAAGTGTGGTTATAGAGATCTGAGAACAAGAAGAGAATGTGAATTACTGACTGATAAATGCTGCATCATGCTTCTTATTCCTACCTTCACTGGGGTAACAGTTAAAAAGCCCAACCTAATTGGCATGTGAAAGTATGAATGTGTAATAAATAATTCTAAATGATGTAATGAAGGAAGTATGGAAATTTTATAAAATATAGAAATATTGTGTGTTGTGTGTGTGTGTGTGTGTGTGTGTGTGTGTGTGTGAGAGAGAGAGAGAGAGAGAGAGAGAGAGAGAGAGAGAGAGAGAGAGAGAGAGACACTAAATTCCCAAATGAAGAACTCTTTGAGAACTCTTTCTTCCTCCTTGTCTTTTATGAATGGGATGTCCAAAGGAAGACAAGTTGACTCTTTTCATTACAACTAAAGACATGATAATTCCAATCATAAAAACTCTTGAATCTTGTAGGATAAGGTGAAGCCAGATAAACATTATGACATGAGATTAACACTCCTCCCCTGACACACACACTTTAACTGCTATGATAGACACATTGCCAACTGTTGACTCGGTTATAATAATGATAATTGTTTCATGGGGAAACTTAATGTCGTATCCTGTACAGAGACCTTTCACTACACTGAAAATCAAGGACTCATTCAAAGAAACATCATTGGAGTATGAGGTGTGAAAGTCTCCTCAGGACTGTTATAGAGCTTAACAGTCAGCCAATCACAACCTGAACTATGGAATATCTCTAATAGAAGGCCAAAAAAGATATATATTTCTTAAAGCTATCTGTCTGTTATATAAATAATATATCATAGCAAAAGGAGAATTGAGAAGGCCAATAAGGGGATATTATATCGCATGTTATAGAGTTTTCTATCTGCTTATCAAAATGTATGTTTTCTCTTTACCTGTCACATATCTATACTACATTAACAGTTTTGGCTTACCTTTTTCTGATCATCTGATTGAGATGCAAATAATGGAACCTGAAAAGAAGTGTTAAACACCCAATGCATATTTACCTTGCAATGTCTATTGTCACTTCTTCCTTGCTACATGTCTTATTTCTGGTCCACTGATACTCAAACAGGACTTGGATGATACATGCAAATAATGGAACCTGAAAAGAAGTGTTAAACACCCAATGCATATTTACCTTGAAATGTCTATTGTCACTTCTTCCTCACTACATGTCTTATTTCTGGTCCACTGATACTCAAACAGGACGTGGATGCTACATGTTAGCAATGACAGTCAAATTAAGGCCATGCTGCATGCAGAATTACTCTTTCTTTAGCAATAACAATATCTAAGGAATAAAAATAAATGAGCAAGAAACACACTTCTGTACTTTTCAAGTGATTATATTTTTGTCTGTTTTTAAGCTACAATAATTTATTGTCACCTGTTTAACAATCTTTTTTTTTTTTTTTTTTTTTTTTTTTTTTTTTTTTTTTTTTGGTTTTCCGAGTCAGGGTTTCTCTGTGTAGCTTTGCGTCTTTCCTGGAACTCACTCTGTAGACCAAGCTGGCCTCGAACTCACAGAGATCCGCCTGCCTCTGCCTCCCGAGTGCTGGATTAAAGGCGTGCGCCACCACCGCCCGGCTTGTTTAACAATCTTATATAGTATGAGAAAAGCTGATTCCTGGAGGAAGATGTTGAGTGGTATTTATAATTGATTGAATTTAAACAGTTTAATGATTGGTCTCCTATGTTTATTTGAGTGTTGGTCTCATTCATTCAGGGACATTTCTTTTAACTAGAGAGATTGGAAAGTATACATCAGAAAATGAAAATAGACAGCTGTCTGGAGAAGTGTGCACGACCGAATTTCTCTGATGTGTATCCTAATAAAGAATATTAGGGATGAGGTGTCAGTAAAGGGAGACAAGATGATTATGTAAATTGTGTGAAGTATACTGAGGAGCTTGTCAAGTTAACTAATTCTGTCAGATCAACCAGGATTCATATTACACTTGGTGATAATTAATTCTAATATGCCCATATTATGTATCTTCCAAACTAGGGCACTATAGAGATGAAATTAACTAATTCGTGAGAAGATTAATCATCAATGGGATAAACTCTGGCCAAACTGAAATAAAAATTGGAAAGATGTACATACACACAGTTAAGATAGAACTGGAGCAGATCAAAATCTTTCCCTGCAGATCTCCACTCCATGAAGATTCCTGAACCTAGGTCTATAGAACCTGAGGAACTTGACGCTAGCATTATGTGACATTTTTACTGATTATCTTCCTGTTTCATCACTACTTTCACACTGAATATAATAAATTCTGAAAAAAAAATCAAATAGTGTTATCTGAATATATCATTTCTGGTCCACTCAGAAAGTTATCTCATGCTCTCTTATCATCTGTACCCCCACGGAGAAATCTGCACCCTGATTTCTATCACTGTGCAGCAGTACACACTTCAGATGATGTAATATAAGCAGGGAATGTAACTAGTACATCAACGAATTGTCTTTATAAAAAAAACAAAACAAAACAAAAAAAACAAGAAACAAAACTCTTTTGAACAACTCATTCTGTATTTGACTTAAATTAGCCTTTATCACTAACCCCCAGATTCTGTACCAAGTTGGAGAGATTTCACAAGGATAAATTTGAGCAGGGACCAAGCATTAGTTCTTATTAGTTATAGATTCCTTTCCAGATAGTTCTGTCTCCTCTCAACAATATTAATAACAGCTCTTCAGGGAGAAAAATCTTAGGGAGAAGTGGCAGACGTAGGAACTACAGTATGTTAACATTGATTTATTGAAAACAATGGGATGATTCTTGCAGTCTATCAGAGACCATATGTATTAATATCTGTTTCTTATCATCTCATTACTGACTTAACTCTCATGCTCACGTACATCTACAATGAAAAATCTACTGCTAGAAGATCAGTCATCAACAAATGAGTGATGAAAGATGCACTGGACTTCTTTTCATGTTTGCTTTGTATTTAATTGTGCTATTTAATTAAGTGTTAAAGGCTAGACAGAAACAGAACGAAGCATCAAACTTTTAGGAATTCCTGCTTTTCTTTCATTCACCACACTTTTAGCCTATTACTTTTGAACTTGCAGTCACCCTACTTGTGAGTGAAATGAATAAGTGAAATTTTCTGACTGCATGCAATCATAGTGTGGTATTCATTTTCTCCAGGGAGAGTTGAAAAGAAACAAATTACTCTGTCTTGATATAGATTTCCCCACCCATCATTCTCATTGTTTCATTCAATTATTGCCTTAATCACATATTGTATCTGCAGATTATGCTGTGTGCTGAAAGCATAAAAATTGACAAGCTGGATGAGGTTTCTAACTTCATGAAAATTGCATTATACAGAAAGATAAAGTTAGAATAGGTAAAATGATGCTCAAATATATTTACATATGATTTGTATGTGGAAGATGAGTAATAAGGAGCTGCATATAGAGATGAGGCATGCAAGAATAGCAGGCACAAGAAAGTTCAACATGAGTGGATGGTTTTCAAAGTGTTACTTAGAAGCAGTTGTACTTGCAGTGAGTGAGGGAGGTTGAGTTTATGTAGCAAAAGGCTGTGTGGTTTTCATCCTCAAGACAGGAGTTTGCCAAACTCCAAGACCTTATCTTTAGCAACCAAATCAAAAGTGGCAAGCTAAATGCAGAAATCATATATATTATACATATATATTCACACAATTGTAATTATAGCTACCAGGATATAATGAAGTCATATGCTTTAATGGTTCAGACCCGTATTCAGCACTAGAAAAAGATGTCTTGATACATTGCTGTATTCCTTACACTGTTAGAGAATGATCTAATAACCATAAAGTACTCACTATATTTTGAAGTATGATTTCAATATTCATCTAATTATAAGATGTTAAGGGACATTTTTGACAGGTATGTTTGACCCATATTTATGACATATGTGTCATAAATGGAAGAGAAATAAGTTAAGATTTATTGTGTGGTCTTGGCCCCAGGTGAACAAGAATTTTCTATGTAGACCAGGCTAGCCTTTAATTGAAAGAGATCTGCTTGTATCTGTTACCCCAGTGCTGGGATTAAAAGTGTGTACCACCACATGTGGAGATACTAACCCTTGACCTAATGAGGATGATGGTTGCAATTTTGGATGATTCTTAAGACTATTACAGTACTAAACCTAGAGGAAAAATACTGAACTGAAAATAAGTGTGTAAGTGTGGACAAAATGTGTCATCCATATACATAGTGCATTAGAAGTCATCTAATCATCTGCTTTCTGGGGTACTATTTTTAAAATATGGGACAATGTCTGTATTATAGTGTCATTGTATTACATAAAAACAATAAGTACAAATTACTCAGAACAATTCCTAGTGACAAATGCTAGTTATTCTAATTGTTATAAAACATAAAAGAATGCTGTGTCACTAATCCTGAAATGCTTTGTGGATGACGAATGCCTCAGTGACCAACTTCTGGCTTATGAAAACACTGGCCTCTTGCTTTTATACAAAGAGTAGAAGACACTGGACAGATGATGACCTGAGAGGGTCCCTATGCCACTGAGTGTTGAAACAAACATTTTGGATTCCTAAGGGATAATTAAAGATCACAGGCTTTAAGTTTCAGCTATAAAGTTTATGTATTGCCCATAATGGAAATTAGCTTTTCTCACTTGGAAGAAAGAAGACTTAAGGAGAATAATATCTGGTATTATACAGCTGAAGTATAAAATCACTGGTAAGGATAGTTGCATTGTAATTTCTAACATAACAAAGATAATTATTTGCTCTTCTACTCTTAATAATAAGCTGAAAACAATTTTATATAATGTAAAATAGATCTCGGTTTGAATCATGTTTTCAAAAGCCCATGTAATTAAAATTACCATGTCTTCTTCTCTACTCCCCTCAGGCTATTCACACACATAAATCCAGATTGCTGATTTTCTAAAATAACTTGTATTGGCTAATGGCCTCGCAATTAATGTTTTTTTTTTTTTTTTTTTTCAAACCATCTATGTGTTTCTTACTACAAGCAATTTTCCTCTTTAGGGAAATACATTTCTGCATTCTCCCTTTAAACATATGTTGTTCCTGCGTTTGTTTTTATTCATTTTGTTTTGCTTTTACATTCATTATTGTGTGTGTGTGTGTATGTGTGTGTGTGTGTGTTTGTGTGTGTGTGTGTGTGTATATATACAGGTGTATATTCAGGTGTACAGACATCATAGCACAATGTGAAGGTCAGAGGACAACCTCAGGTATGAGTTCTGACCTAGCAACTTGTTTGACACAGGGTCTTGTGTGGTTGTTTGACCCTACATCCAATTCAATATGATAGACAGGTGGTTTTCAGGGACACTCCTTCCTCAGCTTCTCCACTCACCATAGTCGACTGGTATTACAGATGCATGGCACCCAGCCTGGCTTTACTTGGCTTCTGGAAATCTGAGCTCAGGTCCTTGTGTGGTAAGTTTTTTACACTGAGCTATCTACGTAACCATTTTGAATTTCATTCATTTTTTTTTGTTTAACTACTTGATTGTTGGTAATATGTTACCTCATTCCTGTTTCAGAATATTAGGATAAAAAGCAGCTGAGCCTGAAAACTCAGAGATGGTTTAATAAAATATTCATATGTTCTCAGCACTCTGCTGCTGAAGATGGAAAGGTTGTGATTTAGAGGCCAGGCTGGACTACATACTAAGACCCTATCTTAAAAAGTAAACAACAGCAACAATCTTCAGTGGATATTTTATACTCCATAGCTTCTGGGGGAAAGAAACTGAGGTTAAATTTTCTTTTGATCAATTTCTGTTATAATATCCCATGTTATAGATCATAACAAGTCTCATTTGAGAGATAAAGTGTGTGTCCCCCACGTTGCATATGACAGTGTTCCTGGGACACTTAGCATCATTAAATCAGATGTATAATTTCTCTTTATCTTGAAACATTAGGAGATTGAAATTGGTAAAACTACGAGTAAGTCCACAATTAAATGCTTTCTCTCATAAGAGTTGCCATGGTCCTGGTGTGTCTTCACAGCTGTAGAACAGTAACTAAGGCATTTGGTTATAGATACAGAGAAACTTAGTTGAAAATGGGCTGGAAACTTTCTCCCTGGTGGCTAGTAGGTCTATGCACATGGCTAGGAAGAAAAGTCAGCAATTATCTCCCCACTCCAATTCAGAACTTGCATGCTACAACACCAACAACTTAGAGGGACCTTCCTGGTACAATAGTGGCATAGCTGTTATAAAGTTATCCAACTACTCTTTGATTCCACAGGAGAAAGACTGTGCATGGTACTATGGACCTGGCCAAAGGACAATGGCTGGAGAGAGAATAGGCATCATATGTTAACTTATAGTTTTTGCTTTGCTAAATGATCATACTGTCAAGCTGCCTCTTAAATATTGTGTTTATACTTTCAACCAGTACTGCCCTCAGCCTTGGTAAAAAGAAGATTCTCTTTGCATTACATAGAGGTTAATACAGATTTATGGTGAGTAAACGTGCTAAGAGCAAATGATTTTTAAGTTCTCAGCATTAAATAGCATTACACTCACACCTCCCCACTAAAGGTTCATGATATAGATATGATAGGATAAGCCAAACCATAGTGGAGACGGCTGTGAAATGCTGTAGTGTGGGCATAGCATGACTCTGTCATTATGAACCCATCATAGCCTACACAAACCTAAATCATTGAATGTTCATTCATTCATTGATGGGGGAGGGGGGCTCATGGGGCACTTAGTGTGTGAACTCTAGTGAGCTAACGACCTCTTAACCAGATTCTACTTCTCAGATTTGAGTATTTCAGTACCACCAACCTGGAAACTCACATTCCATCACATGGATCCAAAAATGCAAAAGCAAACCATCAAAATACTCAAAAGGAAATGTCTCTAAGAAACCAGAGTAACCACAGCAATGATGAAGTAAACAATACACAAAATAGGAAAGTAAGGCTGCAATGAGTTTAGAAATTTCCAGAAAAATTATATTCTGTGTTAAAAATGAAAAGGTATAAAATACAAATGGGTAAAGTAAAAAAGAAATATCAACATATTTTATAAAATATTATTATCAATATACCTATGTACCAAGAATGTATATCTTTCCTACAGATGTTAAAAGAAAGAATAGAAAATCTTTTTGTATTTTTTGTATTTTTGTATTGTAATTAAGGAATAAAAAATGTTAGAAATGAATCTGCCATATGCAATTATATTATTTATAACCAAGTGTTGACATTGACAGTTTCATGGAGGCTAGATCACAAACTGTAATAAATTTCATGAATAAATTATAGAGATATATGGAAAAACAAATCTTGAAATGTGTCATATTCATTTATCAATATAAATAACATTATTCACTAGATAATAATTTTAAATGTATTTGATGCTTAAACCAGATTATGTGATCCATAATTAGAACATCAATCCATTGATACAATTATAGAGAAAAGGAAATATTTTGCAGGTGTAGGAAGTAACTATTTAAATAGATACTTAAAATATTTGTGATTAGAAGAAACATATGAATAAGGAAGAGGAAATTTGAACATATATGGTGAAATGTGATAAGAGGAAAGTCCATGATGGAAATGGAACATTGGAATTTTTAATATATCAAAGAAAATGTAAGCAAACACAAAGATCTAGAAATCCATAGAAAATCTCCACTTGCAACAGTGAGGGAGATAATCATAGAGAAAAGAATAGCAACTGATTATGTGTGGATTGATGCCAACTGATCTAACAGATGTAATGCTAATTTCAAGAGACGAGCAAATAAAAATATCTGGAAAAAATATCCAGATTCTCAAACAGAAGCTAAGTATGTGTGCCCAGAAACTATAGTTGCCAACAGAATCCAAGCCCCGAAAAATACACCAAGCCACAGCAGAGACACACTGGTAAAAATCTATGTTATGGAGGAAACCATAAAGGCAAACAGGTTAGACACAGTGAGGACCAAAGAAGATGCTACAAACTCATCAGAAACTAAGGAAATGCTGAAAATGATGAGCAAATAGACATCTTCAAGGAGCTAAAGTAAAGACTCAAAAAAATTAAAATCAAACAAAACCTTACAACACAGCAAATATATCTCTCTGAAATACAAACAGAACTTTTCAAGCAGAAGCTGAGAGAATTTGCATTTGAATATTTCTGTGACATTTAAAACCATTTAAATCATGCAGGCATTAATAAGACAAATGTAAAATTCAATAATAAGGATAAAAATAAAAATCTAGATATATATCTTAATCCAAAATAAACCACTGGAGAGTAGTGAAGGAATAAAACTACAGAAAACTCATCAATAGTTGAGTGACTGTCTTAGCAACTTTTCTATTGAGGTGAAGACATAGAATGACCAAGGCAACTTATGGAAAAAGAATTTAATTAGGGGTCTTTTTAGAGTTACAGAGGGTGAGTCCATGACCACCACGGCAGGGTGCCTGGCAGGGAGCAGGCAGGCATAACACTAGAGCAATGGCCGAGTGTATGCATACCATCCATAAGCAGCAGGTACAGAGAGCAAACTGGGCCTGATGTGGGCTTTTGAAACCTCAAAAGCCAGCTCCAATGACACACCTCTTCCAACAAGGTCACCTCCTGCAATTCTTCCCAAACAGTGCCACCAACTAGTGACCAACCATTCAAATATATGAGCCTGTAGGTGCTATCCTCATTCAAAGCACCACCATGACTGCATTGTTTAAAAAGAAAGCAGGCATCAGAAAAGGAATATTACTTATGATACCAAGTTGGTCTTCCTAATGAAAAAGGAGTCATTTTAAGGAGAAAGATTAATAACTTTATGCGTTTTATTTTAGCACTTCACAATACAAGGAGCAAAACTGCTAAAGTGTAGGGTTTTTTTGATTAAAGAATATATTGCAATGAAAACAAAGAATTTATAATTATAATAACGTATATGAATATCACAGATGTCTAGCTATACTAAGAAGCCAAACACAAAAGGTACACACTAAATTGTATCATTCACATAAAACTGAATAATGAGATAAATATAACCTATATTGTTTTAAAAACTGCGATGGTTTTTTGCATTTAAAAAAAATTTAAAGGCGGTGTGCATGTGCCACTGCATGTGTGTGGAGGTCGGATGACAACTTATGATTTATCAGTCAATTCTCTCCTACAATATTGGTTCTGGGGATCACACTCATGTTGTCGGGTTTGGTGACAAGTACCTTTACCCACTGTGCTGTCTTGCTCAGCCACAATCTATGTTCTTAGTGCTCAAGACAGTGGTTTTCTTTGGAGATAGGGCCTCGGAAGCAAAAACGGGGACATGCCAATGTTATCCTTATATGCTATTAATGATCACCTTCCTGACAGAGGTGTTGAGAAACATATATTAACCACATATTATCTCATACTACTAAAAATGTCTTTTTAAAAATTTATTTATTTTTACCTTATGTACATTGGTGTTTTGTCGTCGGTGTTGGGTCCCCTGGAACTGGACTTACAGACAGCTGTGAGCTGCCGTGTGAATGCCAGGAACTGAACTTTCGTCCTTTGCAAGAACAGTAAGCACTCTAAAGTGCTGAACCATCTCTCCTGCCCCAAATTATTTATTAGTGCATAGTTTAATTTGCTACAAACAGGACAGGAGGTGGATTTGTTTTTACTTGTAGTATAGCATGAGATAAAACATTGAGTAGCATGTTTGTGTGTGTACATGTGTGTGGAGGTCAGAGACTGATGTCAAGCATTGCTTAATTTGTATATATAGCTTCTCTAAGTAGATTAGACTAAAAAACTTTAATGTAGCAGGCTTCCTTTTTGGCCACCAACCAGCCCTCAAATCATGACAGGGAGATTTATTATTAGTTATGAATGCTTGGTCTTATCTTATGCTTATCCCCCCAGCCCTTATAACTTAGTAATTTGTTTCTCTTCATCTATGTTTTGCCTAAGGGCTTTTTACCTTTCATTCTGTATGTCCTGCTCCATGTCTGTTTGTCTGTTAGCTGCCTGGCTGGCCCCAGGTGTCTCCCTTTCTTTCTCCCTCATTCTTATCACCCCTGTTTTCTCTCTCTCTCTCTCTCTCTCTCTCTCTCTCTCTCTCTCTCTCTCTCTCTCTCTCTCTCATTCCCACTCCTACCTTTTCTCTCTTCCCTCCAGCCCTGCCTATCCCTCTACTGCCTAGCTATTCACCACTCAGCTTTTTATTAGACCAATCAGGTGCCTTAGACCAGCAAAGCAACAAATCTTTATGTCATTAAACACATGCAACATAAACAAATGTAACACACCTTTACATAGTTAAAATAATATTCCACAATGTAAACAAATGTAACACATCTTTACATAGTTAAAGTAATATTCCGCAACCCTTTAATATAATTAAATAAAAAGAACATAATGGGAGAGGACATTTAAAAGTTGCTTATAGAGATATGGATGTATGTTCATATGTGTCTATTTGGGTATGTGTGTTTGTGTGTTTATGTGGGAGGGGCCACAAAACTGATATCCTGATAAGAAGCCGAAAATGTCAGAACAATTGGATGGCAGCTCTATTTACTTTAGTAGAAGTTTGAAGGAAAGGAAGTGGAAAGGCCAGAAATGACTTTTCTTTTTATGTATGTACATATGTGTAAAATACAACTTTAACACATTTCTTCTTCAGGATTAAAACAAATGTGTTTGCAGACAGCTTGGTAATGTTTCTGGCTTGGATATTTAAAACTGCATATGTTATACAATACACATAAAATTATGCTTTTGTTTTTCAAACAGATATGACGTAAATGCCAGAATCTGCATTTATGCTTTTTCTGTGATATTAATCTACATTATATTGTTTACGAGGGTGAAATAGTTTTATGATATAGGATTTTAAATTGACCATTATGAGGGCATATATATATATAAAGTCATGTTATGTGTAGTGTGAGTACCTGTATGTACATGTGTGTACCACTTACATGGCCTGTTGAGGCCATAAAAAGGTTTGATCCCCTGGAACTGGAGCTACAGGCAGTTGTACAGAACCTGACATGAGCAGTGAAGCCCAAACCTGAATTCTCTATAAGAGAAGTGTTCCCAAATTCTGAGTTATATTTCCAGACCCATAAAGCATAAAAAAATGAATTCTGTGTTACACACACAAAAAAATATTTACATTCCTAAAATAGTGCCACTTCAATAATCTGATATTTATATTATGATGTCTCCCTTCTTAAATTCAGTATCTGATGCTAGAAAAATACATTCTTTCTTTGGATTTTTCAATCATATTTTCATACAAGTTGATGATTAGATGATATAGATATAGATAGATCCAGATCCCAATACAGATATATATATTTAACCATCCTTCACAAAGCCATTGAAAATTTTGTTTACTTTGAAAATATAAAAATTTTAATCAATAGTAAAGGATAATTAGCCAAGTTTCTTTCTATTTTTAAATTTGATATGCCAAAGAAAAAATATTTTCTTCACTTTTTTCATAATCATTTAAAAAGTATTTTTAAGTTATTTTCTTTAATTCAGGATATATACTAAAAGTACTACCTAGCTTTAACTATCTCATTCTCTTAACTCTTACAAAACTTGTTTTTAGAAACATGCACATGCATATACTTTATAGCTTAAACATATATATGGATATATACAATGTATAGCATTTAAACTTTTCATGAATATGCATAACATAGATTATACAGAGTACAGACATTTATCATACAGAAAAAGAAAGACAATTTGCTACAAAATAAGCCAACAAAGGTCTATACACTCTCAAATTCACTATTTCTTATGGTTAGTACAGAAACAAAATTAACATGTATTTATGTATTTCTAAGAATGTATATATCAGCATCATATCTATACTCCAATATATAAATTAGAAATAGATACATGATAGATAGGCAGGTTGATAGATGATAAATATATATGGCTATATAGATAATAGATTAGATAGAAGATAGATAGATGATAGATAGATAGATAGGTAGATAGATAGATAGATAGGTAGATAGATAGATATAGAGATATAGAGATACAGAGGTACAGATACAAAGACAAATGATAAATGAGAGAGAGAGAGTTTATTATAGATCAATTTAAGTTCTTATACAACTGGTGTGACAGGCCAACAGTGCCATATGGTTCTAGTTTTCTTTCTATCATTGTGATAAGAATACCTGAGAAAAGAGCAATGTGGGGTAAAGGGGTTTCTTTCAGTTCACCTTTCCAGATATAGTCTACCATTGTGGGGAAATCACAGCAGCACTTTCCAGTCACATCTTACTCACAATTAAAATCACAAGGAAATTAATGCATGCTACTTGGCTAGCTTTCTCCTCTCTGAGAGTCAAGGACCCAAGACTAACTAGGAAATGGTGCCTCTCATTTTCAGGCTGAGTCTTCTCTAATCAATTAAGGCAATCAAATTGGTCATATGAAAACACGCCCACTGACCAACTGATCTAGAAAATCCTTTGCTTACCTCTCTTCCCAGGTGATTCTAGTTTATGTCAATTGTATAGTTCAGAATATCCATTCCCACAGAACTCAGAAGTCTTTCCTTTGTTCTTTGTCCTAATCCTTAGGTTCCCCCAAGACACAGCAAGAGATCTAATTGTTGCACCTTCATGCATGAGAAACAGGATGAAGTTGTTTCCTGTGTCTTCCCTGCAGATATGTCATTTTAGCCAACTTGACTAAATATCAAGTAACAACGAAAAGTGGATGAAGTTGCAGTTACTGGTTTGGGTTCCTTTTTGTTCATTGTATTGATCTAAGTACCTTTGGTCTCTGTAAATTAAGGGACTTGCTTTATGAATGTGAGGTGATTGATGGATGGATATTCTCATCAACTTTTCGCCGGCAAGTGTGCACAAATTTAGATGACAGTTTTCCATCATGTCTAAAACTTACAAAAAAATAAATTAAATGTCACCGTGAGAAGTAAATTGCTTCTTGATGGCAGCAAAAGAAAAAGAATAAAATAGTTCATTCCATGTGATGAGACACTGGCTAACATTGACTAAGTTGAAGAGTGGCATTGTTCCTGGTACAGATTACAAATCTGAACTAGTCTAAAACTGAAGAACAACAACAACAAAAAAAATGAAGTACCACTCTCTGAAAGTCACTGTATCAAGAGCATACCATTTCTTCTCCGTGAATGCTGGCAGCAGTTGTACTGAGAACTGCTTTGTTGTGAAATATTTGTTTAACTAGCCAAAGATGTGTTACATTTGTTTATGCTGTGGAATATTACTTTAACTATTAAAGGTGTGTGGCATTTGTTTATGCTGCATTTGTTTAACTATGTAAAGACACGTTACATTTGTTTATGATGCATTTGTTTAATTATGTAAGGATGTGTTGCTGTTTTATCCTGCCTGCCTAAGGCACCTGATTGGTCTAATTAAAAACTGCACAGTAAATAGCTAGGTGGTAGAAAGATAGATGGGGCTGATGACAGAGAGAATAGGTAGAAGGATGAATCTACACTCAAAGGGAGAATGAGGGAGAAAGAGAGAGAGAGAGAGAGAGAGAGAGAGAGAGAGAGAGAGAGAGAGAGAGAGAGAGAGAGAGGATACATCTGAGGCCAGACAGACAGGCAGCCTCCCGACAGACAGGCATTGAGGAAGCAGGAAAGTAGGACATACAGAATGAACAAAAGTTAAAAATCTCCAAGGCAAAACATAGCTGAAGAGAAACAGGTTAAATTATGTTCTAAGAGCTAGTGGGACAAACATAAGACTAGGCTAAGCATTCATAATTACGAAGCCTCTGTGTCATGATTTGGGGGCTGGCAGTCCAAAAACGCCTTCTATACTGCCTAGAGAATTTCACTGAAGGAAAGAGACGAAAGTCTCAGATGAGAGAGACTGAGAACCATTAGGAACCATTTGGAGAAAAACACGAATCTCTTTCAAGAGAAACACAGACGGGAAATGCCTAAAGACAAACAGGGCTTTGGGAATAAAACTCTTAACCAGAGTCCACTTAAATGTCTTGTAAGTTCAGTAAGCACAGATGATAGTGTGTGAGCATTTCACCCAGCAGGACCTTCCTGGCTTTCTTGCGTCAACACCACTTTTACCCAAACCTTTTAGAAACAGGACTCTACAAACCAGGAGAACAGAGAAAGGGACAGATAAAAGTAGACAAGAAAGCCGACTTGCCTGTTCCCTCACTGTTTGCCAACAGACCAACAGCCTGTCCAGAGCACGCCAACTTGTAAGTAAGACTGAAACTCAAGGCTGCCACACCACACTAGAAATACCCAACACAATAATTAGACAACAAGAAAATCCCATGCAGATGTCTGCAAAAGGAAAAGTAAAATACTGTTGTTTACATACCATTTTAAGTGTAAAATGATTATAGTACTTCTGTTATTTATGTTTACAAGTTCTTTCCAAACTTTTATTAGTTTATAGCTAATATTAAATAGTGTTAACTATTTTATTAATTCATACTTTATTCTATCAATATAATACTGGATTTATTTAAATATTTTGCATTTAATATTTTCAAAAAATAAACTTTGTTTAGGATAGAATTCAGTAACATCAAAAGTACATAAATACCCAATTCTAGTGCATAAATTATTAAAGTGATTATGTCAGAATATGTATACAATTAATTTTAAATTAGATTGGTTTCAAAATTGGAAAATGTACATTAAGTCAATTCACTTGTTATTTTATTACTATATATACATATATATATTTGTCTTGCATATATATAGTATAATAATTATGCACCTCTTGAGTTACTGATCACCTCTCTCTGTGTTTTCAAACACTAATAGGAAATGGATTTTAGTGCCAAAGTTCTATATACCACATTTTTAATTACAAAACATAACAAATAATACTATTATTAGTTATTTCTGTAAGTTACAGTTATATTGTTATGACTATCCATGATTTATTTCTAATATTCCTATCTTTCCTGTATATAACTCATTGAAAATAGTTACGATTTGAGATTACCACTGGGACCTAGAGAAGTTAAATTAATGAATGCATGAGTGAACATATTCTATATTTCAATGATGTGGGGTGATTCTCTTTAGACATTGATCACTTTTTCTTTGTTAGACAAAACAATTTCTCAGAAATTTTGGTGTACCACCTTATAAGAGATATCATTAGCAAATATAAACTAAGTGTGCAACAAATATATTAGCGTATTGGTATTGCCTGATTCGGGCTTTTGAATTCTTTATATACTAAATAAAAAAAGTTTTATTATACTTCAGTAATATTTAATGTACAAGTCAAGAATAGTCCCAGCTGATCACCATGGCAGTCAAAAAATGCATTATGAAATAAATTGCTATGTCTATATACAAAATCTTTTGTTTTCATTATGATGTGAGACTGTTGAAATACATAAGAATTATTCACTTTTATTACATTATTATTCTGATCATTAGGATTATCAAACTAATGTTAGGGTATACTAAGATGACTCTGAAAATATTTGTCAGATTATTTATTAAAAACTAGAAGCTAGAAATACCAAAATACTCCAAAATCATTTCCCCAAATCTGACTTTCAGGCAACCTGCTGAATTCACAGTGCAAAGGTCTGACAGAGATGTAGGAAGATGTGAGAAAAACAGAAAAGAAAGTCACCTTTCAAATCAACTCCTTGAACTTGCTGATTTTCATGACTATGTCCCAGGGAACCAGTGTCTACTGTCTCATGGTGAAAGAACATTAAACTAATTTTCAAAATGATGACCAAGGACAGAGGTATAAATTGATTTCAGTTGTATTTTATTAAGAAAAGAAATGTTAAATTTTATAATTTCATAAAACATATAATAATCTTCAGAGCTAGTAAAATGTTAGGCTCCAGCAAACATGAAAATTTATTACCTAGGAAAGGTCACTCTCCAGTGATATTAACAGAAATCAGTAACAAGGCCCGTTTCCTGAGAAACAAAAGCATTCTTCCTGACTTTTCACACTTATAGAAATTTTTTAAAAAGTCTTTGGAATAAAAATCTTGTCTTAAACCTAGGTCTTAAATAACTGGGCTTTAGATAAAATGTGAAGTACCTAGTACGCTAAGTTTGATGTAAGCTTTCTTTTTATCCAGTTATGATAAAATTTTCCACTTTGGGGATGTGTTAACAACACTCACTTTTGCAGATTTTTTCCCTATAAAGCTTCAATTCCATGTGTTTCTTGGTATTCTCCTTTAAAAGTCATAAATTACCACAAATAATGTAATAACCCAATAGATAATGTGATTAATATAATACATAATATTATTAATATAACATATATACAACATGTTTTATATATATTAATAAAACGTTAGGCTGTTGGAAAAATATTTATTAAATTAATAGAAATTTGCTTTGTTCCTGCTATGTATAACATGGGTTTCAAATTTAAAAAAATTGAAAAAACTTGGACATAAAACAAATGTGTAATATGAAATTAATTTTAAATTAGTAAAGGAAACAAAAGATGACTTAGTTTTGAAATATTTATCAAGTTCTCTGTGAAACTGTTGCTGTGCAAATTGTTTTGCTGTGCTAAAAAATTATATGCTAACCTGCTCTATAATATAAATTTTGTTTAATATAATATAAATTTTGTTTAAATTACATTAATGTATTAATAACTCAAAGAACATTAAGGAATACATAACTTAAACACATCAGAAGGCATTTCCTGTTCCTTTAAGAAATGGTTTATATTAAGTAAAGATATACATGATGGTTTTTATCACTTTCTTCTAACACTTATACATCCACAAATGCTCCCTAGCCCTGTCTAAGAGCAAGCACTAATAAACTATAAAATGCAGAGTATGAAGAAAAGATACAGTCCTTTTGTATGGAGGAGTGATAGCTGCATAAATTTCAATGAATTCCAAAAGGTCACCAACTTCCAGCATGTACATAGCTTTCAGCACACCAGTGGAAATTGAGATATAATCTCAGTGTTTATGCTCCTAGCCTAAAGTCCCTTTTTTCTTTCTTTCTTTTTTTTTGAGGTTTATTTTTGAAAATATCGGGATGTATTTGTGTGTGTCTGTATGTGTGTGTATCTGTGTCCATGTGTGCCTGTATGAGTGTGTACCATGTGTATGTGGGTGTTAGTAGAGGGCAGGAGAAGATGGGTGATTCCTGGAGGTGGAGTTACAGGTAGTTAAGACCCACCCTGTGTGGGTTCCAGGAACCAAACTCAAGTTATCTCCAAGAACCAGAAACACATTGCACCACTTGAGTGCCCTCTCTCTAGCCTAAGCCTCTTCCTTTACTTCGCATATTACATTTTATAAGAAAATAGTGTGAGTATGTTTTGATGGAGGACCTTAAATGTCAAAGTTCCAACTAACTCTAGGACTTCTGATGGTCCTTTGACACTTTCAATTAAAACCAAGTGCTATCCTCTAACAAGAAGTACACTTCCAAAAACCCTGGTCTCCCCATATTAAGAATGGTCCGTGTTTTACCATTGATCTCCAACATTGATTCCTACCTTCCTTTTTTTCTTAGAGTCTTCTCTGCCACATCAAAATATGTTCTGATCTCCACTTTTTCCAGAATAACTTAGGGTATTATTTTGGTTCTATCTCTTCTAAATAATTGTTAAATTACCAATCTGGTTTCTTTATTTTCAGCACTTACCCTAATTGAAAATTTGTTTATTAGTTTGTGGGATGGCCATCAGATAATGTTAGTGATGAAGCTAAAAGAATTTTTCTTCATGACTGAAAGACACTTTTATTTGGTGCAGTATTTTAGGCTGACAGTTTTACTTTTTATTTTAGAGATGTTCCTCTACTGTCTTCTGCACTGACAAAAGGTCAAAAGTTGATATTTTCTGCTCTGCCTCATACTGTGGATTTTTCAATAACCCTGGTTATGATTCATTGTAGTTTTTCAATTCCTCTGCTGCGCCTCTCTGTAATCTTCACCACATTTATTACTTGGGTTTCATTGAGCTTTCCCGACCTGTGGATGAGATTGATACAACCGATTGTCAAACCCTCTCTCTCTTCTTTCCCGCTCCCCCCTCTAGCCTGTGATCCAGCTGGAGTTTATTTTCATGCATAGTGAGGAATGAGTTGTAATCTTCTGTGTATGGAAATGCAGTTTTACCAGCGCTGCTTATTGAAATGGAAGGCTGTCTCTTCCAATGCGTTTTTGAAATATTTGTGGAAAATCAACTGGTTGGGAAAACGTGTGACTATCCCTGAGAACTCTTTTTTTTTTTAATTGAAAATAGATTCTTCTCTCATGCAATACATCCTGAACATAGTTCCCCCTCCCTCCACTCCTCCCAGCTTCCCCCTCCCCAATCCCCCCACCCTTTCCCCTAGATCCACTCCCCCATAGTCCCCTAGGAAAAAAGAGCAGGTCTCCAAGAGACAAAAACAAACAGGGCATAATACAATACAATAAGAGAAGGCAAAAGCCCTCACACTGAAGCTGTGCAAGGTAAATCAGCAGTAGGAAGAGTCCGAAGAGCAGGTAAGAGTCAGAGAAATGCTCGCATAGTTAGGAGTCCAACAAAACCACTATCAGCCACAACACATACACAGAGGACCTGGTGCAGACCCATGCAGACCTTGGCCTGCGCCTTCAGTCTCTGTGAGCCCATACGTGCCCTGCTTAGCTGATTGTCAGTCATAATTCCCCTGCTATCTTACATCCCCACTGACTCCTTCAATCTTTCCACTATTCCTCCTCCCACACACACTCTTCGGAGGGATTTTCCTAACACCAAGGAAAGGGACCCGATGAATACTTTCAATATCGACTCTCTCTCTCTCCACAAATTGTCTGTCTGTGGATCTCTGCATCTGCTCCCACTGGCTGCCAGAGGAAGCCTCTCTAATGAAGACTGGACAAGGCACCAGTCTATGAGTATAGCAGAATATCACTAGGGATCATTTCATTGATTCTTTTTTTTTTCCCTTTGATGGTCGTGTTTGGTTCTACCCTACGTCTCTAGGCTCTCCAGTCTACCTAATTTTCTGACAAGCTTGACCTGTGGTTGAGCTGGGAGCATCTGCTTGAGTTGGAGGTTCAGATACAATAAAGAGTAGGGGGCAGAGGTTAGGAGGAGATGGTCTGTGGATTCACAGGGGATGTGGGCAGGTGGGAAGGGAGGCTGCAGCTGGTGATCCATTGCAGTGCTAGGGAGAAGCCTAAGACATTGGGTCTAGATGAAGAGAAAGTGGAAAAAGTCTGTGTATAGATTACCTCTGTATTGGTCTCTGTGCTTGTTTTTATTCATGTATCAAGTTAAACTGTTTTATATTGCTGTATTTGTATTGCTGTGTGCTGTATTTCAAAGTCAGGTAGTCAAAGACCTCTCAGAATCACTTTTCTCAGCAGTAGAAATTGTCAAAATCTCCCCTGGAACAGTTGTTTACTGGAGAGCAGCCACTGAGAACCCTCCAAGTTTTAATTCTCCCAGACACATGACTCTTGTCTATGTTCTGAGTGTTCTACACCGCCCCTCCCTCCAGGTGGAATGTTTCCATTGGGAGGAAACCACCATGTAGCATAAGTGCTACATGTCATGTCGATAGGTAGCCAGAAGAGAAATAATCTTCAAACATAAAGTAATGATCAAGTAATGGAAAAGCAGTTTGCTGGCCTACTCAGGATTCACATCATATGATGAAATACTACGGGGCATCCCAAATGTATGTTTAATTTTTATGTATTAACAAAGATTAAAGCCAGATATAGCAAATTAGAAATACTATGAAAAACTGCATGTAAAAACTCCAATAGCTTAGGTATAATGAATACATTAGTTGAAAGAAATGTAACTAAATACCACTCACCCTAGTAGCTTCGTAGTTAAAAACATTCCTGCAGAGATCATCATAGTGAATTTGACTTTACTGAAGAGTTTTTAATACATTCTAAATGGAATATTACCAAACTCCTGGAAATTATAGGTAAAACTTTACCTTCAAACTCACCTAAAGGGCCCACATTACTTTGACACTGAAACTAGACCAAGTTTTAGTAAGAAAAGAGTGTAGAGCAATAATGCTAGGGAATATGAATGAAAATAATTTTATGATGTTTATAATACTTCAGAAGATTCATGACATTTCAGAGATCCAACATGGTATCAAACAGATATAGCAAGAGCAAACAGGGGCTTATATCCACAGTGCAACAGTAATTTAAACTTTCAAAAAGTGCTAAGGAAGTTTCAGCAGAGGAACAGATAGAGAAAGTAATTACATTATTATATCAATGCCAATTGCATAAAACATTTTACAAAGTCCAATCTTTTTTAAAAAATATTTTTCTTTTTTCTTGTGTGTATGTGTGTAGTTTGCATGCATGTGTGTGTGTTCACATGCATGTGGTTGCACATGTGTGTGGTTAAGCAGAGGCCTGAGGTTGACAGAAAGACCATTACTGCATGGCTAGCACCCTAGAGAGTTCACTCTGGGAGCACCCTGTGTTCACCTTGCAAGAACTGTCCATTCAACCTAGCATATGGGTTGTTGGAATTGGAACTCCCATACTCTTTCTTCACATGGCAAGCACTTTAACTACTGAGCAATTTACCCTTTCTTAATAACTATTCCTTTTGTTTTTGTTGTTGTTGTAAATAATGTGTACAACTGTGTGTGTGTGTGTGTGTGTGTGTGTGTGTGTGTGTGTGTGTGTGTGTAAAATTGCCAGTGGAGGCCATAAGAGGGTGATGGATCCCCTGGAACTGGAGTCATAAGTGGTCCATAGACATGAGTGCTATGAAGCAAGCCTAAGCCCTCTTAACTGCTGATCCATCTCTCCATTTCAACCCTAATAGCTAGTCTTTAATTTTTTTTTCACACTAGGAATAGAAGGAAAAGCTACTCAAAATACTAGGACTGACACATTTAAATACTATATACATTTTCCCATAAGGTCAGAAGCAAGTTCAGAACATTTATATTTTTGCCATTTGATCCCTTCAGTAAGATAAAAAACAAACAATGCTTTTTATGTGGTTGCAGCTTTGTTTTGTTGTTGTTAAGAATAAGAAGAATTAATACCTGTGGTGGAATTGTAGTTTAAAAAGTTTAAAGCAAAAAATCCACAGGAGTCTGCTTAAGAAGTATTAGGGAATTTATTGGGACATAAATTGAGGAAATGCACTCAGGAATACAGAACCAAGTAAACGTACCTGGGGCAAGTATTTGCACCTAAAACCGGAGAAAGCTTTAAAAATGGATCCAAGAGCAGCTTCCTAGTTTGTGTCTCTCATGCAGGCCTCAGAACAGAGATGTTGTGTGGCATTTGAGCTGGAGCACAGTATACTGTATTCTTGCCAGGATACACAGAGGCGTCTCCAAGCCACATGGTAGATTTAGTTTTTGCTAGTATAGACAAAAAACAAACAAACAAACAGTTTTCTGGGCTACACGCTGCTGGATGGAGGCATAGAACCACTGCTTCCCAGAGTTGGCAGGGACCATGGCTCTCAGAGCTGATGGGAAACATATCTCCATCATTTTGGGAAACTGGATGGGGCACAGTTTAGTAGTTTAACATCTCCCCTGGTCAGAAAAGGATTATAGATACACAATAGGACAGATTCAGATGGAATAAACCTCTAAACGGTTTACAGTGTGTATAAAAATGTACATAGGCTTGGAAGAAAAAGGAAAATGAGTATAGGCAGTTGTGTAAAGAAATAAATAGTTTTAAAAAAATAAAGTCTTAAAGAGACAATAAAAGTATTATAAAAGAAATAGCCACACAAAGATGGAAAATACACAGAGTCTAGATTATGTATTTTGTGTTTTCTTTAATTTTTTTTACTGTTAATGAGCTAACTGCAGAAAGATGTTTGATTGCAAAGGCTGCTAAATTAAATATGTATATATATATTTATATTTATATAACTAAATATATAAAGGAATCTTGACTTCAAAATTTGTATATAAGAATATGTTGCTTTGGAAAGGAGGATTTGTTTTTGTTTCCACAGGAAGCAAGAGGCTGTGGATTCGTTCCAGGTTAAGATGTATCAGATTAGATTAAGTGAGACCTCCTGAACATTGACAGATGGTATCTATCAACAAAGGTTATAATCAGTCTTCCCAGGACTTGACCATTATTTGAATTTTCTCATGATCCCCATAAAATTGCCAGCACCCCCATTCAGCAAAAAGTAGTATGAAAAGTTATACCCTAAATCCCCAAATCCCCAAATCCCAAAATATTGTTTATAAATGTTTATTTTTATTTGAAGAGGGTTAATTATAAATGCAATCTCTTTCAAAAGAAGAAAAGGGGATATAGATATGATAGAATAGACAATTGAATATACTTTTAAAGAACAACTTGTTTGAAATGTTTTACATTGCTATGGATTTAAGTTTATTGATACAAATTTAAAGTTGATTTTGATATACTATGTATATACATATATATATATACTCTTGTGTAAGGTATTATGTTTATGCAACTCATTTAAAATTGTAATTTATAAATAAGAAATACAGATTAATAGTCATATTTGATAATCAAACTTATAATCAAAGAAAACTTAGTTTTCTATGTATACATAGATATAATTCACTTAGGTAAGTAATCTTCAAACACTTCAAAGACCTACAGAATATGACATTTAAAATGTTTTAAAAACTTAGACTTTTCTGAGCAGTAAGACATATCTGCTCCTGGCAAGACCAATTTACTTCAAAGAAGATAACGGACATTGAAGATATTCCATATGAAGTTTAACTTCTTGGCAAAACTGGCTGCTTGTGTAAGAAATTTCTCTTGTCTGGACTGTTTGACAGTATGTTGCATAAACTGGACATACAGAACCCATGGGAAAATGACCACTAAACTTTGCCTAAAAAGGGTGATATGGTCCTTCAGGTTCCTGCTTCACATAAGATACTGTCAGACATTCTACAGGATACAAAGGAAAGTGAGTAATGAACTTTGCTAATAGGCAGAAGAGTCCTTCAAATATCCTGCTTCAATGAAAAGTCTGCCAGAGACTCTAGGCTGAATATGGATGCCCCAACATTGCAGAGGAGCTTTGGGTGACTGTCCAGGTAGTTGGATGTCTCTGTCATTTCTAGAATTTTGGAAGTTGCTTACAATGCACTTCCTGTTAACTTAGGTGATGTTACATCCTTCTGGGGTCTTTGATGCAGTTGAAGACTAGATAGTTATAGCTATAGCTTTTCTTAATCATGATAAAAGATAAATTAGATATAAAACTTTAGACACATAGATACAATAAATGATAAAATATTTTCTTTAATTTTACCAAACACAAATTAGATATTGTAACTGTAATTCTTGTTTGATAACCATTTTGTTATACATAATTTTATTATGTTAAAGTTAAATTTTTCCTTTTAGATTAGACAGAAAAGGGGAAATGTTGTGGGATATCTTTCTGTATGCTGTGAATATGTGTTGCTCTCATTGGTTGATACATAAAGCTGTTTGACCAATGGCAAGGCAGAATAAGGTTAGGTGGTACATTCAAACTGAAGATGGAGACAAAGAAGGGTGTAGTCGGGGGAGATGCCAGCCTGTTGCCCAAGGAGCAACAAGATGCCAGCAGACCAGTAATGTCACATCCATGTGGCAGCATATAGATTAATAGAAATGGGTTAATTTAAGATGAAAGAGCTAGCTAGCAAGAAGCCTGAGCCATAGGTCAAAAAGTCTGTAATTAATATAAGCCTCTGGGTGTTTACTTAGGACCACACAGCTATGGGACCAGGTGGGACAGAGGAAAACTTCCAACTACAAAAGTTTTAAATTCAGCAATCATAATTTATTTGAATTTTATCATTCTCCATAATTTCTAGTATCTTCAAATTCTATTCTGGAATATGTTTTATTTTGATCAATATAATATATTCTTTGTGGAGTCTTGCTGGTAACAACGATTGTGGAATACCCAGCTACACAGCAAGCCATGGAGTCAGAGTAAGGTTTACAGGAGAAAGAGAATGGGAAAAACCCAGAGGCAAAGTGTAATCTGGATAAGTTAAGTTAAGGAAAGCTGGCTAGAAACTAAGCCAAGCTAAGGCAGGATATTCATAAGTAATAATAAGCCTCTATGTGTGATTTATTTGAGATCTTGGTGGTGGGCCCCCACAAAAGAGTAAAACACTGCCAACAACAAACAACTTCTTTTCGTTTTTTGTATTTCTGACTCATTATTTCTTGATTTTAGTTCCTAATAGCTGTTTTGCTGCCTGTAGTATTTATATCTAGAGCTTAAGTATTTGAATGCACTGAAAAGAAGTCCCTCTGTTTCTAACTTAGCCTATGTTAACTAATAAAATGCTATGTCTTATTATTGCTCAGTGTTTCTTTTCTAAACATTATTTTTACACGCACATTTAAATATATTGTTTAGTGTGTCTAAGTATGTCTAAGTGTAGTTCATGTTGAATAATCCCTATAATTTTTTATTTAATATTTTAGTATTTTTTAAAATTTATGTTTTGTTTTCTTTACAACATGGGAAAGCATGGTCAGAATATTTTCAAATATGACATTACTTTCATTCTCTCACTTTTATTCCTATGTCAATGTATTTATGCATATGTTGACTTTATATCATTTGTTGCTTATGTTATTTCCCATATTTTATATTTTTTTATATGTACTTCTTTCTGTTCATGTAGTCTTCTACCTAATTAGACTTATATTTTACTCTGTTCTATTACTACACATCTTACTGCTTTCTTAACTACATAACACTAGAAGACTGTCATGTCTTATATTTATGTTGACTTGAGCTCTTACTGGACAGTAGTGTCAAGATGTCCTTTATATATTTATTCATTGACATGCTAAAGGCTACCTATAATAACTGCACTTTATGAATTCTTTTTGTTTACTTCAGTTATACTTTCTAACTTTTTGTTTTTTGTTTTCTCATAAAACTTTTCTACTACAACTCTCATAATGCAGATGAAAATAACAGATATAATTTAGGCCTAGTATAATTATATTTTCATTTTACAAGATCAACTTTGTATTCTCAGAAAGCTAATAGCTAGCTAGCAGATTCCCTAACAATCCTAGCTTATGTTAATGTTAGTCTCTGAAAAGGTCAATCTATACCTAATTCATTGTTAGTCCTATTAACTAGTACTTTTGGAGCACAGCCCACAGGAGAGGCTGACTACTAATGCCCAAGTGTCAGTGAAACTTTAACTTTAAATTGCCTTTCTAGTGTATAAGTTGACCTGTTTTTTCATTCTCTGGGTGCCCCATAGGACTATAATTTTAAATGACTCCAAATGTGAGAATCTCCCTCTTGTTCTCCTTCTTTATTTTCATTTCTTTTTGGTTCTTGAATAATATTTTTCATATATTTATGATATCCTGTACTTTTTCCTTGATATTTTAACTAGATTTCTCAGTATTTTAAAATGGACATTCTACATTTGTGGAGACCAGAAACCGAATCTGTACATAATGAATTAATAAAAGTAAAGTTAAATGATTTTGATTGTTCACTATGTATTTTTGTGTGTATGTGTGCATGCATAGTATACATATATGAGAGGTGTGTGTGCTTTCGTAGAAGAAAAAGGTCAACATTACTCCCTATTTACTCTTTGAGACAGGATATATCATTGGATCTAGTACTCACTGACTTTTCAGACTGACAGAGTGAGAGCTTACAGAGTTCTATCTCTATTCTACAAGCGCTTTCATTACAGAAGTGGGCTGCCACACCTATTTTTTAATGTGAGTACAAATCCAGGTCATCCTTCTTGTGAAGCAAATACATTTCTGACTGAGCATCTCACTGTTCTGCTAATTTACTTTCTGAGACATGATTGGCCAATACTTTTCTTGCCAGTCAGTAAATGTTCAACAATCAATGCTTGAACATCCTTTGAGTGAGAGATAGTCCCTATGGAAGCTGTTTAGTGATTGACTGAAAACCAGTCTGGGATACATTCTTATCCTGAGAGCTAACCAAGGAGACTTAAGATCTATACTATAAAATTAGCTGTTCTGTTGTTGCTAATGGAAGATTTGTTATCTGACAGTTTATAGGCTGAATATTTTTAACTTGAGTTTTTACTTTGGGTACATTATTATTTAAAAGACATGGATTTTTTTCAGATGTTTAATTACAAAACTAACATTTTTCTTTCAGAAAGTATCAGTCGATGGCTTAATAAAGTTCTCTATGTTCTCATATATCCAAAATATGCAGCATTTGGTGCAGACATTATAATAAAAATAAATGTTATTGAATTATCCTTTTATATTGGACCTAAAAGTCTTAACACTTGTGTGTATGTAACTGTCCTATTTAGGATAGTTAGGATTTTATTGCTGTGAAGAGACACTCTGACAATGGCAACTCTTCTAATGGGAAACATTTAATTGGGCTGGCCTACCTTTTCATAGGTGTAGTCCATTATCATCCTGGTGGGAAGCATGGTCGTATACCAGCAGACATGGTGCTGGAGGAGCTGAGAGTTCTATATCTTGATCCACAGGCAGCAGAAAGAGACTGTGTCGATACTGGGCATAGCTTGAGCATAGAAGTCCTCAAAGCCTGCACCCGGTGATCATTTCCTCCAACAAGGTCACACCTACTCCAACTAGGCCATACTTTCTAATAGTGCCAATCATCTATGTGTCTGTGGGGGGTCATTTTCTTTCAAACCACCACATTCTACTCTGTGACCCCATAGGTGTGTAGCCATATCATAATGTAGAAATGAATTAAGTTCAACTTTAAAAGTCCCCATAGTCTTTAACAGTCTCAACAGTATTTAACAGTCATTCAGAGTCTTATGAGACTCATGAAATCTCTGATATGTAATCCCTTATAAAATCAAAACTTCCAACATACAATGGCACAGGATACACATTTCCATTCCAAAAGGGTGGAAAGGGAGCATAGTAAGTGCTGCAAGTCACAGGAAAATGTAATGGAACCCAGCCACTATCACAAAAGCTACTACTTGGAAAGGTCAAGGACTTTTCTGAAGGTCAAGCCATGGTTTAGGAAATCTTGGTGATATTTTAGCTTTTGTATATATATTAACTGGTTCTTACAGTGATTTTCTTGTAATGATATGCATGCTTCCAAGAACTCCTAACAGTGTATTTATCTAAAATACCTATCAAGCATCCAAGGCCAAATGATCTCCTGAACTAAGGTAATACCCCTGTGGAAACGACACCTGTTCCCTAGGTCAGGTGGATAGCTTTATTTCTTGTGCAATCTGAGATCCTCCTTTTCTATTACTAACATTATAGATTCCTAACTTCTTACCTAACTGCTTCTAGGAATGTAGACTGAGCATATAGATCCCCTTCTTGTTATACTAACTGATCAGAAGCTCTTAATTGACCTCCTTTAACCACTCAATTTTCAGGTTGTAAAAGGTCACTCTCTGAGGAAAATTCTTACCTTCCTTTATGACACTGTAGGACTTCAAGTCTGGTGACCTGGATTGAGGAGGAGGATTGCTATTGCTTGGGTTTATAACTGAATACCCTAGAGAACTTGAGGAGGAAGAATTGGAGAGGAACTAGATCGAAAGGGCCAGAAGAGAGTACTAGATGAATGAGATGGTGAAGAACAATATGAGAAAGAAGGAGATGGGAGAAAAGCCAAGATGGGAAAGAACTAGATGGATAAGAACCTAGATGGGACAGAATAATATGAAAGAATTAAGATAGTCTTAGAGGGAACAGCAGAAATATGTAGAGAAAATCAGGCAAGAAAGGAGCTAGGAATGAGAGCAGAATAGAAGCTGGGTAGAAAGAGTACTAAATTAGAAGAATAAAGTGTATGGGACCAAAGATTTCTATGTACATAGATTAATTTCAATTCATCAAAGAGTAAATTATCAGCTGGCTGTAGATTCTGACTGGACCCCCATAGTCCCTGACAAGTAAGGAAATACTGAACCAAAGAAAGATCAAAAACCAGCTGGGCAAACTCCATATACCTCTCTATGTATAGTGTCAACACCCTCTTCAGATCTCCAACTCCTTTCTGCTTTCTTGACTTTAACACACTTCTTTCTCTCTGGCTGTTTCCACTTCCTGTTGGCAGCTTTGCTTGGCAGGCATCCCACAGCTCTAGCATCTCCAACATTTTGGAGTCTTCAAGGCAAACCGGACTTCATCTTCACAACTTCACACAATGTCCTCTCTGTGTCCTCCATACAGGAACACCCCTAACATGTGCCAGCCTTAGTGGCTTTCCTAAGTTCTGGAGGAAAATTCCATGACCCCTTTCTTCTTTCCTTGACTCTAAAGCCAGAAACAGGTGGCCAAAACTGCCAAGTTCTGCTCCTTACTGAAGCTGAAACATGGCCCCCTTGTTTAACTACATCTTCACCAGCATTCTGTTTTTGAGGGTTTCCTTCACTGCCCAAGATTGGCTATCCTGAAACTCGATCTATAAACCAGGCTGTTCTCAAACTTAGAGTTCCACCTGCCTCTGCCTCTAGAGTGCTGAGATTAAAGGCATGCACCACTACACCCAGCCCTAAGCTTTTCTTTAATTCCTTTTCACAAGTTGGAAATTTAGCTGGGTGGGTTCTTGCCATGAGGTCATCACTTTCTTTATTTCATCTGACATAAGTCTTTTCTTTCATCTATTTATCTCCTTGAAGAATGATTAAGTCCCAGTCCACTTCCTAGTGCTCCCTTTCTCCTTGAGCTGTACAGTTTTCCTTGCTCAACTTGCTCTTTTTCATCAAAGATATTCATAAAAGCCATAAAAGCAGTCACAGAGTCAATACAGGCCATTTTGAAATCTCCTTTGCTAACGTCATTACTACAAAACACTTCAATCTATCTATCCCCAGGCAGACTTTTTGGCCAAGGACAAAAAGCACCCTCATTCTTTACCACATTTTCCAAAGAATGATCTCTAGGCCACATATTAAAATTCTCCTCTTCTGAACCTTCTTGAATCAGGTTCCCACAGTTCAAGTCACCCTCAGCACCACTGTCTTCTATGTTCCTACTAATAAGGCCCATTAAGCCATGATTAAAGCATTATATTCCTTTCCTAACCCAAAGTCCACATTCCTCCAAACAAAAACATGGTCAGACCTATGGAAGCAATACCCCAATCCCTGGTATCAACTTCTGTCTTACGATTTTATTATTGTGAGGAGACACTATGACCACAGCAACTCTTATAAAGGAAAACATTTAACTGGGGCTAACTTACAGTTTAGAGTTTTAGTCCATTGTTTTCCTGGTGGAAAGCATGGTGGCATTCAAGCAGACATGGAGCCTAGAGAAGGAATTGAGAATTCTTCATCTTGATCCACAGGTTGCAGAAGCAAGTGTGCAACCCTGAGTGTGGCTTGAACATCGGAGACCTCAAAGCCTGCATCCAGAAACCACTTCCTTCAACAAGGCCACACCCACTCCAACAAGGCCATGCTTCCTAATAGTGCCACTCCCTAGGTTCCTGTGAGGGCCATTTTCTTTCAAACCACCACAGTAACCAACAACTTACATACAGGAGAATGCTCTTTCTTTCTTTCTTTTTTTTTTTTAATTTTTAAGGTTATAATTTAACTAAAACAGACTCCCTTCTCCTTTCTCCCTCTAACTCTTCCATATATCCTCACTCTCTTTCAAATTCATAGCCTCTTTTTTTCACTAATTCTTATTACATGCATATGTGTATATATATATTTATGTTCTAAATATAACCTGTTCAGTCTGTATAATGCTATTATGCTCTTTAAATTAGACTTTATGAGTTTATTCAATGAATCATTCTCAGGGCATATTGACACCATAAAATGGTGAAAATAGTCATTTACTGTTTGTGAGTATAATACATATAAAATCAAGTTTTATTTTCTGTGAAAAATCTCATACACCTCCTCTTTTCAGCTTGCTTCTCTTTTGCTTCCCTTTTTGATTGCTTACAGAGTTCATGGGCCATGGGACATTGGGAGTTCAGACATGAATTTGATTTGATAATGATAGATCAACTATGATCCTCATTTGAACCTGGACTTTCCCACATAAGCATGTCACATTTGAGCATTATCCAGAAGTAAAAGGTGAATAAAAGGATAGAAGGATATGACATCTCTTCTGAAGTTGTTTACATATTAGTTAGGGAAATAAACAGTCAACCAACAATTACTTCAATGAATCTGTATAAAACAAATTGAGGTGTGCATTCTGAAGATATATTTTCAAAATGTTAAGCATAGTTTCATAGTAACAAGAATTATAATCTAAACCACTATTAAAATGAAAGCTAAAGTTGAAAATAGATCAACTCAAATTTATTTGAAAAACTATAAAAAACAATTCTTGTGAAAAAAAAAAGAGAATGTACAAAAACCTAGAATAAGAAAGAATTACTACAGAGCATAGATAAAAAGATAAAGTATGGAGACTTTCTCCTGCTTACAGAATACCTTAGTTGTTTGTCTAAGGTTGAGGTCTCTTGAGCCTCAACTTACTCATTAATATGTCTACTGGTGTTATCTTTGTTCAGATCCTTTTTTGGCAACCGTACAGATGAAATTTTATGGGTGTAGCTTCTGACATTTCTAAGAGACATAATTTCACAGCAAACTCCCTGTTCCTCTGGCTCTTACAATCTTTTCCACCTTCTCTTCTACAATGATCCCTGAGCCTTTGGTGCAGAAACTATGTTGAACATATAGCAGTTAGTACTGGACTCTAAAACTCTCCAGTTGGATTGGTGGTAGTTGTCTACTACAAACAGAAGTTTCAATGATGAGGAGTGGATACTACACTTTTCTGTGGAAATAAAGACAATATTTTAGAATGTATTAGGATCACATACACAAATTAAAAATAAAACCATAAATTTGAAAAGTGCATGTGGTTGATATATTGTGTATCCTAATAAACTTACCTGAGGGTCAGAGAACAGAACAGCCATTAGATTAGACATAGAAGCCAGAAAATGGTGGCACACACAGCTTTAATGCTATTACTTGGGAGGCAAAGATCCTTGGATCTCTGTGAGTTCAAGGTCACACTAGGAACAGAGGCAAGTGTGATGGCACACATCATTAATCCCAGCATTTGAGATCTCATGTATGCTTTTAATCCCAGGAAGTAATGGCAGGAAGCAGAAAGGTATATGAGGCATGAGAATCATGAACTAGAGGCTTTTAGGCTTTTAAAGCTTTTAGCTTTTTGTAGCAGTTCAGCTGAGATGTATTTAGATGAGGACTCAGAGGCTTCCAGTTTGAGGAAACAGGATCAGCTGAGGAATTGGCAAGGTGAGGGTGGATGTGGCTTGTTCTATTTCTCTGATCTTTCGGTGTTCACCCCAATACCTGGCTCAGGGTTTGTTTTTATTAATAAGACCTTTTAATATTCATGTTACAAGAGCAAGTTGGTAAGGGTACATGGAAGAGTTCAGAAAGAGGAAAGGGAAGTGGGAAATGATTTAATTATATTATATCTGAAAAAATAAAACTTAAAAAATAAATATGAACAGTAGAATTTGTCAGCTTTGGAAGGATTTTTCTATTGAGAACATAAGGAGCCTATCCACATGTTTTAAAGACAGAAGTGGCATTATTAAACTTATGATTTGAAGCAAATAAGTTATTTAATTCAATGTTTGTTTTGGAATCTAAAAAAATATCATTTAGCCTTTCAGTCCTGTCCATTTCTGTTTCATGAAAAGCAAATTAAATTATTGGATAAACAAATAGAACAACTGTGTCCCATGAGAGCCTCAGTGATTCCTAGGTTGGCTAGAAAAAGGCAGCAAAGTACTTTAATGAATTCTCCTCTCTTAGGCTTCTATGCTGTGCCCTTGACACTAAATTTCCTGTTGTTTTGGTCTAGGATTTGTTTGAAGTTATGAATCCTTTGAGCAGAGAATAGAATCTTTACTGCTAGGCATACATGGCATTATGATATTTGAAGAAGAAAAATCCTAATTTAATATAATGGGAAGAAACAGTTTCAAAGCATCTTTAATAAAAAGGGTTTCAGAGGTCAGGATTTTCTGTCAGAATTCAAAACAACTGTAATAACCAGACACTAGATAGCAATATAAACAGTATTCCTTAGGGGAAGTATACATGCTTAAAATAAAAATGCTGCTCGGATAGAAATATGATACTTCATCAGGCTGAGAAAAGAAAGTGGATAGCCAGCTATATACAAAGTGATTTACTACAAAGCAAGATCTTTCCCACATGCTTTCCATTTTCTCTTTCTCACAGGATGGCCATAGTCATGGCAATAATTATTTCTTAAAATTCTCAGTCATACTGAATCACTTGAATGCAACATCTACATAAATTTTTCAATAAGCAGACAGATCAAGTACGGTCTAATGTTTGCAAAATATAAAATTTGTTTCTTATATATTTTGGAGTTTTGTTCATAATATTATGGGGTATTTTATAATTCAAACATGTCAGAAGAATTAAAATTAATATTGTGTAGATGAAATTCTAAACGGTCTTATTAACTAAGAAACACAGAGCCAAATGCAGAGTCAAAAGCCCAGAGATCAGAGCAGTAGCCAAGAGCTAAGATCCCCTTTACTTACCACTTGCTGCCATCCTTCCCCTGAGAGAGAGAGAGACCTTCTTCCTGTGTCCCGTCTTTTTATTGCCTTTCTGTTCTGCCTTCTCATTGGTTCTAAACCCAACCACATGACTTCCTTGTCACTTCCTGTCTATACAGACCTCCAGGTTTCTGTGGTGTGGTTAGTACTGGGATTAAAGGCTCAGGTCACCTTGCTTTGGATGTGTCCTTGACCACAGAGACTCTGTCTGCCATGTGATCAGATTAAGGGCATGTGCTACCACTGCCTGACTCTCACTTATGGCTTGCTGTGACTTCTGATCTCCAGACAACTTTATTAATATACAAATAAAATCACATTTCTGCATAAATAAAATATCACCATAATATTGCAGTGTCATAGTACTCATACACATGCTATCGGTAAGGATAAAAATCTCATCATTAACCTTACACTAGCTAGAGAACATAGACCATTCCAATATAGTGTTAAAATTAACATGGAGTTCAAATGTTTTCACCTTAGGGAAATTACTTTCCTATGTCAAAGTTTCTTAAAAAGTAATCATACTTTCTACTAAGTATTACTGTGGATATTAAAAGTTATAGAGATGATTAAAATATGCCTTTAACATAGAAAGAACATAAGTGTAAGTTCTACAGCATGAATTATGTAGTGTTCTCAATATGGGTGATTTTATGAGATGTTTTATAAAGAACTGTTGATGCATGAATGTCTAGATTCCAAAAAATATTAGATGATGTGAGACAGGAATACA
This sequence comes from Peromyscus leucopus, assembly GCF_004664715.2. Taxonomy (NCBI): domain Eukaryota; kingdom Metazoa; phylum Chordata; class Mammalia; order Rodentia; family Cricetidae; genus Peromyscus; species Peromyscus leucopus. Next base: position 43,392,021 of record NC_051077.1, on the reverse strand, counting down.
GAATTAAAAAAAATGAAGGAAGGATAATAGAGGTGAAGTCCTGTTAATAACAGAATTGATTTCCAATGGTGAACATAGCCCATCTAAGAAACCCTGTATCAAAAACCCATGTTTTAATTATGTTGACTTAATTCCATATTTCTCTCCCTTTATTGTGGATCTTTTCTTCTATAATTATCTATGGTTGAACCAAGAAAATAAAGGAAGGTCTTCTACATCTGTTATAGACAGATGGACAGAGAAACATGAATATAGACTTGGTAAGAATTTATTTTTTTAGAAAAAATTATAGTTATTAGAGATTAATATACTGCCAAATCACATGTTGGGAAGAGTAGTCACAAAATAAATATCGAACAATTCAAAAGACACATATTAATAATGTCAGCAATGAGACTATCAGTCAAATATTAGACAAAAAATATTGGGGGGGGAAGTATTCTTTTTTTTAATTTGGTATTTATACCTTAGCTTAGCCACTAAATCATACAGAAGCAACTGTCATTTCCCAACATGGATTGACAAGTAAAATCTCCCTCCCTAAAGGCACCCTTATTCTTTTTTAAGAATTAAAACTATTATTATTATTGTCTTAAGTATATGGGTATTTTCTCTATATGTGTATCTATCTGTACATTGCATATGTTTCTGGTGTCAGTGGATGCAAAAATAGATAACTGGATTCCATGGGAACTGGAGTTACAGTCAGGAGCAGAGCCACCATGTGAATGCTGGGAATTGAACCTGGTTCCATTTCAATAGTAACAAGTATTCTTGAAGACCAAGGCACAGTCCCAGCCCTCCTGCAAATTGTTTTTAATGCTATTACCTTCAATTCATGAAACATTAGAATGTGTCAACTTCTCTCTGTGCCATGAGGAATCTAAAAGATACCTGTCTATATTATGAGACCCATAGAGTGAAAAGGTGCCAGACATCCACTGCATATAGCAACCTAGGCCATTATCTACACCGAAAGCTGGGGAAAGTCATCCTCTGACTTTGGCTGTTGATTCAAGGCTGTTCTGGTTTAATTCTCTGTTGCAGTGATAAAACATCGACCAAAGTATTTACATTTTTCAAATTTTAAAAGTTCAAACTCTCTTAACTGTGTATTGCTGAAAAATCAAACACAAATAGTATAACATTTTATTCCAAGAGGGGAGAAGAAGGATGCAATACAATCAGATCAAAGCAAAACTAAAACCCAATAGGGTAAGAAGCCCAGCATCTGACATCCTACACTTCATCACAATCTTTTGGGCTCTGAGGATCTGATAAACTCTGCTTTAACTCTGGCATCTGCAACGAATACAGCTTGTCTAGTAAGCACAGGGTGGCTAAACTCCATGTCTACCACTGTCTCAGTGGTCATCCCTGTTAAAGTCCTGGAAAAGTCTCACAAAAGGCCACCAATCAGTAAGAGGTTTTATTATCTCAAGAATAAAGTTACCAGCATGCTGGGGATGCACATCCAACACAAAGGCAAAATGACTGCCTGGAAAGAGCCTTGCAGGCTCCTCTCAGGTATAGCAAAATGGAGCTGCAGGGACACTTAGGTCATCTTAGATATGATTGGCTTATATGAGTGGCAAGCATATTAGTAAGTTCTGATGGGCTGGGGCTAGTTAAGGTTATGATTTTTCCATTTTGGGGCAGGCCTGGACAAATCTCAGTCTTTGTCCTTATTTGGTAATTACCTTGAGCTGCTGTGTGGGGGCCGGCTCAGGCCTGGTACTTACAGCTCCACCCCCCCACACACACCCCACCCCTGCTTCTTCCATTCCCCGCCTGCCAGGAGCATTGTAGATAGATTGTCCTTTGTTCTTGGCTTCCTCAGAAACTGCCTGTTCAGTTGCAAGAGGCAGGAACTGAGCCCTAGTTTGTAACTGACTTATTAGGAGATTGTCATGGTATTTGCCTGGCCTTCTCCATCCCATGATGACCAACAATAACATTGCAAGGACTCCATTGCTACTGATGCTATGCCTTCACTAATGCCCTCTCCTAGCTGACCTTCAGGGATGCTGACCATGCAACATGGAGTCTTGTGTCAGTTAATCTCTGGGTCCACTTCCATCCTGGAGTATTCACTACATCTGAAGCTTCACCCTCAACAACTGCTTCTCCTGGACTTTCCTCAGGAACTCCAACCTTGCCACATGTTGCCAGCCTTTGGCAGATCTCCATAATCCTCTCAAATACCTTTAAAACCAATATCACTTGGCTCCTTTACACATTTTCAAGTTCACATAACAGCTTGAGATGCAGCCTTGGCCATCTCTTACTGAAGCTTCTTTGTGTTGACCTGAGAAAATATTTCCTATGCAATTTTTCCTCAGTGATTATTTATCATAGCTACTTTTTCAGGCCCAGTTAACCAGCATCAATTGTTCCTATAAAGCTTAGAAAGTTTCACTTCCACAGACCATTAATTCAAATATATTGCATGAATGGCCCCCAATAGAGTCTTTGAAAGACTCTCAATCTTACAGCTGAAATTCCACAAGCTAGGCCTCTGCATGTCTTGTAGTATACTTTTCTTCTAAGCTACCATGGAGCAGCCTTGATGCTCTGAGCAAGCAATAATTTTTCAGCTTGTATTAATGACTTTTCTTTTGCTGAGATAAAAAACAGTGTGACTGAGGCCAATTATAGAAGGATGCATTGAGGGTTGGAGGGCGTAATAGCCTTGACAACATGATATCAGACAACAGGCTTGGCAGCTGGAGCAGAAAGCTGAGTGCACATTTTAGTCCAAATCCCATCCCCATGGTCATACTTCCTCCAATAAGGCTGAACTACCCAAACCTCCCAGGCACCATCCCCCATTGAGCACTAAGTGTTTAAATGCCTGAGACATTAGGGGTCATTTCTCATTCAAACTACAACAATGCAGCCCAAAGTTCCAAACACTCCCATGATCTTCCTAGAAATGGATACATTCAGGTCCATCATGCTCATTCTGCACTCTTGGTACCAATTTCTAGTAATGCAGTTTGCAACTTTGATGCAGGGATAAACCAGTGACCAATGAAACTTAGGAAGAAAAGGGCTTAATTGGGATTATACTTTTATATCATAGTCCATCATTGAAAAAAATCAAGACAGGAATGCTGTGAAACAATCCTTTTCTACACTATGAATATGTATTACTCTCATTTGCTAATAAAAAGTTGATTGGCTGATAGCTGGGCAGGAAGAGATTGAGAGTGAGAGCCAGACTAGGAGAATTCTGGGAAGAAGAAGGGTGGATTCAGAGAGTTGCCAGAAAACAAAGAGAAACAAAACGAGAATGCTATGTTGAAAAAGGTACCAAATCATGTGCCTAAACATATATAAGAATTATGGGTTATTTTAAGTGTAAGAGCTACTTAGTAGTAAGCCTGAGCTATTGACCAAGCCTTTATAATTGATATAAGCCTCTGTGTGGTAATTTGGGAAGTGGCTGCCAGATATTTGGGAATAAGCTGTTAGGATAGGAAGCATCCAATTACAGAGGAACTAAATAAAAAACAAGGAATCTGGAACTAAAGCAGAGAACATTACAGCCTTCTTCTCTCTGCTTCTTGTTCAGCTACCTTTCTTCATCAACTTGGCATCACTTGCATCCTGTCTTCAAACTCTGCAAACTTGCCTACCAAACCAATATTATAGCACCTTAGGCTTCTCTAGCCCACAGTTTCAAACTCCTCTTCATTTCTTCCACACCACAGTTTCAAAAAACTAAGAATGACATGATAAGAGTTACCCCAATAATGACTTCACTAGCTGCTCCTAGAAAAGAGTTGTTTGATCTGGGCACCTACATCAGGCAGCTTACAAGCACCTGTAAATGAGCTCTAGAGAGTTACATACCCTCATGTGACCTATATAGACACCCCCATACTCATGCACATATAAACAAACATACTCATACTTTAACACACACAAAAATGCATTTGAAAGTAGATAAAAATCACGATTCTAAACACAATTTTAACCAATATTTTAGAACATACTTTTATGGAAAATGTTTGTTCTTTTGTAGCCAAATTTTATAAAATATTTCCCTTATAAAATCCACTATTTCACAAAAAATTTGCTATACTCTTTTTTACTTTTAATCATTTTATTTGTAATCTGAAACCTAGCTCATAATGTTGTAAAAACAACATGAAAATATTTTTTCCCCAGGAGAGTATGAGTTTATTGAGAGTCAGATATTTTAAAGAAATCATGAATGTCATTTTCAAAGCAACAGTTTTACTTCATAGAAATTAAAATACAAGGACTAAAAAGATTATTCAGCTGTAAAGAGCACAAGCTGCTCTTCCAAAGGACTGAAGTTCAGTTCTCAATAGGACCAGGGAATCTGACAGCTTCTTCTGCCTCCATAGACAATGTATTCACAAACCCATACACTGAATACATACATGCAAACATATAACTAAAAACAAAATACAATATCTTTTTATTAATAAGATAATTAAGGCTGGAGAAATTAGTTAGAAGTTAAGAGCACTATCTTCTCTTTGTGGGGACCTGGGCTTGATTTCTAGCACCCACATGGCAGCTCACAGCTATCTATAACTCTATTTTCAAGGGATCTGACAGTCTTTTCTGGCTCCCATAAGCACACGGCATGCATATAATGCAGATATACATACAGACAAAACACCCGTACACATGAAATAATAAACTGAAACTACACAAAAGCAAAAGAGGGAATAGAAGAGAAGAGGGGGGTCAGAAGAAGTGGGATGGACCAAGAGAATAATGAGGAGTGACTATGGTAGGGAAACATGTTCAGGGAAAGAAGACCTTGCCACTGATTTTACCTCAAGCCCAGGATCAAGGTCAAGGGAAAAACACCCTGGCCCTGGCTTGACCTGGAGATCCCAAGACTTGGAAATTTCTGACCAGTGACTCAGCATTAACAGCCAAACAATACTTGACGATGATGCTCTGTACTTTTCCATCAACTCACTGCACATGCTCCATGAACCCTATAAAAGCCCTCCCCCCCACTTTCTCCCAGCCCTCTGTTGTATCTCTTACTGTTCAGAGGCAGCCAGCACTCTGTGTTTCTCCCCAATAAATCTTCTGTGTGAAGTTTTTTTTTGTGTGCTGTGACTTTATGGTATTCCTTGGCTCTCATTGCCAAGATACCCTTGTGCCAGAAAAACCTTTCATGAATGTCATGACTCAGAAAGGCTCTCCTGGGGCCTGTGCTTCCTCTCAGGATCTGAGTCATGCCAAGACCCTAATCCTCATCTCTGGTCCACCCACAACAGACTCTATCCACCAGTGGTAATTCAGCAAATTTCTCCTTTAGTTGGTGTAAACACTTCCCTGAGTCTATAGAAGTGACAGTAGGGCATCTGGGACCCTTCTGGTACTCTTGGAGGTTGAGGTACCCATAGCCATGACCTTTTAAGGCTACAGATCACCCTTTTCATCCACCCTACCCAGCTACCCTACACTGGAAGCTGCACTTGTGCAACTTCTGCAGGCCTGATTGGACTGTTTTTACCCTTTCCTGCTCCTTTTCTCTTCTTCACATCTGCTTCATATCTGACTGTAATCCTTCAGCTTCTCTCTGCCCTCATGGTTTCATGATACTATGCAACCCTATTCCCCATCCCTTTCCTATGGATGAGACCTCATTCCTGAGCTCAGTTTTGTATTGCCTTCTAGCAAGCCTTTGGGCCTTGTTCAAAAACCCTGGTATCAGGCTCCAAGACTCCTTGGGCTATTATCACTGACACCCTTAAATACAGTGATGACTCAGTAAATGGCTTGGTGGCATTCAGTCCTCCCTGAATTCTGGGGGTGCCCTTGACTACAGGCTGCTAAGAAACCTCCCCACTTCCATGGGAACAGTGATATCCATACTCTTTCATTTCACCTTGGGATGCCTCTTGGAAAACTTCAAGCCTCTACAGCTGGCACCCTACCTGAAGGGCCCAAACTTATTTGCTTTTGCAAACAAATTTGGTCTCAATATCCCTTGGATAACCCATCAAATGGCTGCCTAATGGCACCCTAGATCCCAATATTATTTGCAACCTTTACAACTGCTGAAAACAGTTGAGAAAATGGAAAGAGATTCCCTACGTCCAAACTTTTTCCTATCTCTGCTCCAAACCTTCTCTCTCTTCTTCGTGTTCTCCCACCCAGCTCCCTCTAGCTATGAAGCCTAACCCAGATAATTCCCTCACTACTCACTACTAACAAGCCTCCCCCATATTGGCATTATGTTTTAGAGTTCTGTCTAGAGTTGTCTGATCTTGTCTTTTACTATGCCTGGTTGGTTGACATAGAAGGAACAATCCTCCCTGAGGAAGGGTGGAAGATTGCCCCTCTCTGCTATGAGTAGATCTAATACTTGCGAATTTTTGCAGCACCATGGTATCCAGCAAGTCTTTTTGGCCCTGGAGGGTGAGGACAGTCTGAGCCACCCATTGGAGGTCTTGGATGAACAAAGAGAAAAACTGATAGTAGATAGGTATGTGCTTAGTACCACTGTTTCAGTCCAGTGGTGATACCAGTGGTTATAGCCAGTAATGTGAGAAGAGGTAGGACCTGAATCATTCATTTGTCAGCTTAATGCCTCTGGCCTAGGAATTGTTGACAGTCCAATATGGAATTGGATACTGGCTATCCTAATCCCCTTTCTCCTCTTTTTCCTAATTCTATTAATTACACCCTGTCTTATAAACTTTCTGTCTAGATTTCTTCAATAGAAGATTCAAAAAGTTATAATCAGACCTTTAATCAGTTGCTATTACAGGATTATCAGCCCTTAGCTGTTGGGTCAAAGGACCATGACCCCCAAATCACACCCTCATATAACTGTCAGCTTGCTCCATGAATATCAATGCTCCCCATACAGCAAGAAGTAGTTTAATGATATATCACCCTTTTTTCTGACCCCTGATTAGTTATTAATAGTAAACAAAAAATAGGAGGAATGTAGGGGAAAGGCGCCATGAAAAGAATACTCTTCCCTGACTTGATCGAAAGCCCTGAAGGAAAAACATGTCAAGGGCTCTTGAGACTTGGAAATCACACAGCATTAATGGTCAAATAATACTTTCTGCTCTGGTATACTTTTTCACTTGCTTTTTGCCCAGCCTTCCCTCTGCTGTCTCCCTTTCCATTCAGAGGTAGCTGTCACTCTGTGTCTCTCTCCAACAAATCTGTGAGTGAGGTTTGTTGTGTGGTGTGACTTTGAGGTATTCCTTGGCTCCTGATTTTCAAGATAGCCCTGTGCAAGAAAACCTTTTCAAATATGATATATATATATATATATATATATATATATATATATATTCACACACATATATGTGTATATATATATATATATACATATGTATGTGCACGGAAAAGTGATAATAAAATATATGTATCATTAACATATGCTGGCAAAAGCATAATAAAGACTGGCATATAAAAAAAAGAAAATAAAAAAAACTAAAAATTGAAAATAAAAACTGCTATGGGATGATCTTTCTGTATGCTGTGAATATGTTTTGTCACCATTGGTTAATAAAGAAGCTGCTTTGGCCTATAGCAAGGCAGGACAGAGCCAGGCAGGAAATCCAAGCAGAGATACAGGGAAAAGAAGGGTGGAGCCAGGAGGAGATGTGAGCCAGCCACCAGAGGAGCAAGATGTATTAGAAAACAGGTAATTCCACAAAGCCATGTAGCAAAATACAGATTAATAGAAATGGTTTAACTTAAGTGGTAAGAGCTAGTCAATAATAAGCCTGAACAACAGGCCAAACAGTTTGTAATTAATGTTAAGCCTCTGAGTGATAATTTTAAAAGTGGCTGTGAGGCCAAGCAGGACAGAAAAACCTTCATTTATAAAAATATTTAACATAATCATTTATAAATTCTGAGTTTAGGGTCAATTCACATTTAATTGTAGTTCATGTTTGATATATACATATATCTCATGTAGACTTGTACAAACACAGAATAATTTTATACTTAGTGGATGTATACTTGATAATACCATGTGAAATGAGTTACTGTGAACCACATTTTTCTTCATCTGGTTATATAGCATAGTTGATTGAGACCAAAATGTTTAATGTAGAAAATGGATTATAGGATTTACTTGCATGTTTTAAAATTAGCATTCATAATACTTTTAATACTTGTTTCCTTTTTTGTAAATTAAATGCCTAAAATTTAATTACTCATAATCAACAATCAATAAAACTAAATAACAAATACATTTGATAATGACAATTAGGTTACCAGACATTAAGTCTAATAAGATAATGGATATTATTTCCTACATCCATGCCACACAATTTTACATTTCTCCTTCTACTCATTACTTAAACATAACTTTGTGTGATTTATAAATCCAGTTACCAACATTTCTTTCAACATTTGAAGTGTTATGATTTTAAAATTTAATATGTTTCAATATTCTACATTTATACATAGTGCTTTTTAAACTATTTGACCTTTGGTAAAATGCCAATCTTTATTATGCAGGGAATATGATCAGCAGTTGTCAGACTTAGAGATTATGAAGCCAAGAAAAAGTGAGACATGGAATCCAGTGATATTGTGGTAAACCACAGCTTATTGACTATAGCCAAGTCACATCATAAAACTGTCATTCAAGGCTGGGAAAGAGAAACTAATGTGCGTTATCTAATTTTTCTCTGAGTGAAGTTTGTGGGACTATGTGACAACTGTCTTTTGGCAAGGGATATCAAATGAGCCTTTGTTTATCTAAAAATAAAATTTCTTGGTGATATTTTCATTGAACTTTTGTTCAGTGAATAAGTAAACCAAATGTAGATATTTTAGGTTTAAGAATATACTGAAGAATATACTATAGCAAAGAGGTGGTTCAAATATAAATCGAATATAGACCTTAATATAGGAAAATTATCCTGTATTACGAGGGGAGCAGCATTATCTTAGACTCTCTTAATCTTGATAAAGATTGTTTGATAAAGACAGGCAGGATTAATCAGAAGAGAAATACTGTAAAAATAAATGTAAGAGACTTAAAATGCGAACTGTTTGATGTATTATTGCTTATGAAATGCAGGTATTTATGAGACAGAGACAATTATTATTTAGGTATTATTATTAGGTAGTATCCCTCCTACTACCAGAAGAAAAATAGTGACCTGAACGCTGGAAGTTATAAAAATAAATTAAAAATAAAATATTTTCTGCATATATAAAAAATACACATACTGCTTGCTTCAGAAGCACATATACTAAAATTGAAATTATACAGAGAAGATTAACTTGGTACCTGATCAAGGATTATAGGCAAATTTGAGAGTCATTCTATATTTTTAAATGAATAAAACTGTTTAAGACCTGAAAGTAGAAATAGAATAAATAAAGAAAACCCAAACTGAGGGAAAACTAGAAATGAAAAAATTAGAAATTCAAACAAGAATCTCAGAAGCAAGGTTCCCCAACAGTATACAAGAGAAAGGAGAAATAAGTTTAGGAATGGAAGACATGACAGAAAAAAATGGATTTATTAGACAAAGGAAAGGTTAAATTTAAAATAATCCAGGCACAGAACATTGAGGAAACCAGGGACACACACACACACACACACACACACACACACACACACACATAAAGATGAAATCTTGGAACAATAGGGTACAGGAAATGTCAGAGGTCAAAGGCACAAAAAATATTTTCAATAAAATCACAGAAGAAAATTTCCAAACCTAAAGAAGGAGATGCCTACAAAGCTACAAACAGAGAACACCAGATAGACTATATTTGAGAAGAAAGTCTCCTTGGCACATAAAATGAAGACAGTAAACATACAAAAGAAAGCATGAATATTAAAAGGTTCAAGGGAAAATAAAAAGATCAAGTAACATATGTTGGTTTTTGCGGCACACTTACCCTTTGAAGAAAAGACTCAAACATGGCAAACCCACTAATAAGAGATGTATCAAAAGAAAAAGGAGCAAGAGGAGATGTGCTTAGGCCTATGGAAAACATGAAGAGATAGGGCAGGGTATGAGGTCCACCTTTTAAGGATTAGCCTGTGAGTATGCACTCAGGTTCACATGGCTGGCCCATGCATGCACATAGGTTACATGGTCAAGCTGGGCGTGAATTACTTGACTGTAGCACATGGGTTTACATAGGACATATGACCCAGAAACAACTGGGCAGAAATGACTGCCCCCCAGAGCATGCATGATCACTGGGGCGTGACTATCAATATACACAGGAAGAACAGTGAAAATAGCACCTGACTTCTCAATAGAGATGCTTGATTCTAAATGTCAAGCATTCTACATATTCTAAGAGACTGGAAATGCCAGGCCACATTACTATAACCAGAAAAACTTTCCATCACAACAAATGGATAAAATAAGATGTTCCAGGACAAAAACAAATTTAAGCAGTATCTATATATCCAGCCATACAGAAAATCTAACATGAAAACTGCAACCAAATGAGATTAACTACACAAAAGAAAGCACAAGGAATGAATAATCCCAGACCTCAAATTCAAAGAGGGGGAAACACCCACCCACACCACCACCATCATCATCCCCCCACCAAACAACAATAAAATAACAAGAATAAACAAATAAACACTACTCATAGCTATCTTTCATATAACTGTTCTCCATTCCCCAATAAAAAGACACAGGCTAGCGCAATGCTTATAAAAACAATGATCATTTCTCCAGCTACTACTTTAAACACACCCTAATATCAAGGATAGATATCAATTAAGGGTAAGAGAATGGAAATAGATATTCAAATCAAATTGTTCTACATAACAAGTTGGTATAGCCACTATATTATTATCTGAGAATATATACTTAGTGGTAGTTTGACTGTAATTGACCCCATAAGCTCAGAGTGAGTGGCACTATTAGGAAGTTTGGTCTTGTTGGAGTAGGTATGGATCTGTTGGAGGGAGTGTGTCATTATGGGAGCAGGCTTTGAGGAATTCTATGCTGAAGCTGCTCCCAGTATGGACACAGATTCTGTCTCCTGCCTGCAGATCAATCTGTAGAACTCTCAGCTCCTTCTCCAACACCATGTCTGCCTTCATGCTAGTCTTCTCCACCATAATGATAATGTACTAAATTTCTGAGACTGTAAGCCACACAATTAAATGTTTTCTTTTATTAGGGTTGCCATGGTTATGGTGTTTATAGAAACCCTAACTGAGACATAAGTTGTTAACAGGGACTGGGATATTGCTGTAATAGTCCTGGCCATGCATTTGTTTGGAGGACTTTAGACTTTGGGAGTTTGGGTTAGGAAAGCAGTGGAATTCGTTAAGCACAGCTTTGCTGTGGCATTCCTCTGTATGCTGTGAATGTGTTGCTCTGATTGGTTGATAAATAAAATGCTGATTGGCCAGTAGCCAGGCACTAAGTATAGGTGGGATAAACAGACAAGGAGAATTCTGGGAAGAGGAAGCCTGAGTCAGGAGACACCAGCCCACCAGCCAGGAAGTAGCATGTAATAGCAGAGAGGTAAAGCCATGGAAAACATGGTGACATATAGATTAACAGAAATGGGCTAACTTTAAATGTAAGGGCTAGTCACAAGTAAGCCTTGAGCTAATGGCTGAGCAGTTTTAATTAGTATAAGGCTCTGTGTGTTTACTTGGGTTTTAGCAACTGTGGACTAGGCTGGACACAGGAAAACTCCCAGCTATACAGCTTGATGGGCCATACTAGTAGGAGTATGGAAGACTGTGATGCTGATGGTTATTGTAAACTATAGGGTCCTGTCTCCAGAAGTTTCAGAGAAAAAGAATGTTAATGAGTGGCCTATAGATGGTCCTGTGATATTTTGGTGAATAATGTGGCCAGTTTTCCCTCTTGTCCAAGGAGTCTATTGGAGACTAAAGTGAAGAGATTTGAATGAATTGCATTGTCAGAAGAAATACCAAGACAGCCTAGTATTGACTGTGTTGTGTGGCTAATAGTGGTCACTTTTATAAAGACCTATAATAAAAAGGAGCAAGCTGAGCAAGGACAAATACAAAATTTGTGTACAATTTGAGGAGAAAAGGAGTACCAAAAGTGGAATGGAGCTAAGTTCTGTGTTCAAAGAGATAAACAGATTAAGAAATGGAATAAAGAAAGTAGTGACCATAATGAAAGACCCTAAAGTTTTCAACTTGTGAAACAGAATTTAAAAGAAGTTTAGAGCCAGGGATGGTGGCGTACACCTTTAATCCCACTACTCATAAGACACAGGGAAGTGGATTTCTGAGTTTATTTTTATTTATTTATTTATTTTTTATTTTATATTTTTTTTGGTTTTTCAAGACAGGGTTTTCTGTGTAGCTTTGTGCCTTTCCTGGAACTCACTTGGTAGTCCAGGTTGGCCTTGAACTCACAGAGATCTGCCTGACTCTGCCTCCCGAGTGCTGGGATTAAAGGCATGCGCTTTGCCCTGGAAGAGGTAGGAATGCGGGGTGGGCTGGGGGGAAGGGGAGGAGGGGCAGGAAGGGGGAGAACAAGGGAATCTGTGGCTGTTATGTAGAACTGAATGGTATTGTAAAATAAAATAAAAGGAAAAGAAAAAAAAAAGGCATGTGCCACCACCACCTGGCGATTTCTGAGTTTGAGGCCAGCCTGGTCTACAGATTAAGGTCTAGGACATCCAAGCTTAGGCAGTGAAGGAAGCCATCACAAAACAGAAAGTTGATGAAGATGTAAATGAATGAGGGGCTATATCCCAACCCCAGCAAGCAGCAGAACTTGGGAGCTTTGGCCATTTTGTTCTGGCTTAAGAGTCAGAGATAGAGGATAAGGGTTATGGAATCTTCTTCCTTGACTAAGAAAAGCCACTGAGGTCAGGCATGTGGCAGGGTTGTCCATGAGTAGAAGCCTATCAAGACCATTGCCTGAAGCTGTGAGAGTAAAGTCTGAATTGTCTTGGACACCCCAAGATGTCAGAGATGCCAGAGACATGAGACACCTGCTGAGGAAATCTACTAACAGTAAGTGGAACCAGCCTAAAAGAAAGAAATATATTGCAGTCCAAAAAGCTGAAAGAATTTGGAAAACTGAAGAGCATTTTGACATCAGACATGGAGATGCAGTTTGGTGTTTGCCCAGATGATATTTTGGTCTTGTTTCAGGCACTATGCTCCCTTTCATACAGTTTAGAACAGGAATGTTTATCCTGTGCCATTATAAATTGGAAGCATGTGACCAGTTGTTTGGTTTTGATTTTATAGTGAAATATAGTTAAGAGATTGCATGAATCTCAGGAGAGATTTTGAACTTTGAACTTCTAAGCATGGTTGAGACTATGATAGACTATGGGAACTTTTGAAGTTGGACTAAAAGCATTTTGCATTATGGTATTGTTATAAGCTTATAGGGGCCAGGGGATGGAATATGGTAGTTTGAATGTAATTGGCCCTATAAGCTCAAAGGGAGTGGCACTATTAGGAGCTGTGACCTTGTTGGAGTGGGTGTGACCGAGTTGGAGGAAACATGTCATTGTGAGGGCAGGTTTTGAGGTCTCATATGTTCAAGCAACACCCAGTATAAACACAGACTCCCTTTGCTGCCTTCTAACTTTCAGCTGTTGTTGTTTGGTTTGCTCTTTGTGGGGGCCCACCTCCCAGCTCCCAAATAAATCTCACACATATGCTTATTCTTAATTATGAATGCTTGGCTTTAGCTTGGCTTGTTGCTTGCCAGCTTTCCTTAACTTAAATTAACCCATCTGTCTCTTGCCTCTGGGCTTTTACCTGTCTCTGTTCCCATATACCTTTCTTTCTTACTCCATTGCTGGTTGTGTAGCTGGGTGGCTAGGTCCTAATGTCCTCCTCCTTCTCTAGCTACTTCATTCTTCCTCCCACATTTCTCCTTCTATATATTCTCTCTGCCTGAGAGACCACCTATCCTTTCTCTTGCCTTGCTATATAGTTATTCAACTCTTTATTAGACCATCAGTTATTTTAGAGAGGCAGAGAGACACAGCTTCACAAAGCTAAACAAATGCAACATAAACAAAAGTAACAGATCTTAAAATAATATGCCCCAACAACGAAGTATTTCACCCCCCAGGGCTGTATCTTCTTCTCAGTACCTCAACGAACTTTCTCAAAAATTGATCACATATTTTGACAGAAAACAAGTCTCAAAGGATACAAGAAAATTGAAATAGCATCCAGTATCCTATCTGACCACAAAGGATTAAAACTGGATATCAACAACAAAAGAAATTACAAAATTCGTAAAACCTCATGTAAACCAAACAACTCACTACTGAATGAAAAATAAGGGAAGACTGAAATTGAGAAAAGAATTAAAGACTTTCTAGATTGGAATGAAAATGAGTGCATAGCACACCAAAACTCACGGATACAATAAAGCCAGGTTTAAGTGGCAAGTTCACAGTACTAAGTGCCTATATAATATGATTGGATAGATCTCATACTCGTAGAGTTAAAACACACCTGAAAGCTCTAGAGCAACAAGAAGAAAACACACAAAAACGGAACAAATGGCAAGAAATGATCAAACTCGATGATGAGAACAATAAAACAGAAACAAAGTGAACAGTACAAAGAACCAATGAAACAAGTTGGTTCTTTGAGAAAATGAATAAGATTGACAAAACCTTATCAAAATTGACTCAAAGGCAGAGAAAGAGCATCCAAATTAATAAAAATTAAAATGAAAAGGGAGACATCACAACAGACACCAGGGAAATCCAGAGAACATAAGGTCATACTTTAAAAGCCAACGTTGTACTCCACAAAGTTGGAAGATCTAAAAGAAATAAATAATTTTCTCAACACCACCAACTAAAGTTAAAACAAGACCAGATAAGCAATTTAAACAGACTTATATAATCCAGTGAAATAGAAGTAATAATTAAAAGTCTCCCAGCCAAAAATAAGCCCAGGGGAAGATGGTTTTAGAGCAGATTTCTAGCAGACTTTTGAAGCAGAATAAGCAGTGTTAATACCCTCAAATTATTCCAGAAATAGAAACAGAAGGGACGGAGCCCAATTTATTTTACAGGGCACAGTCACGCTGATATCCAAGCCACATGAAAACTCAACAAAGAATGAGAATCACTCTCAACAGAGGAAGTTCAAATGGCTGAAAGACATTTAAGGAATTGCTCAACATCCCTAATCATCAGGGAAATGCAAATCAAAACAACTCTGAGATACCACCTTACACCTGTCAGAATGGCTAAGATCAAAAACACTGGAGACACATTATGCTGGAGAGGATGTGGAACTAGGGGAACTCTCCTCCACTGCTGATGGGAATGCAAGCTTGTACAACCACTTTGGAAATCAATATGGTGCTTTTATAGAAAATTGGGAATCAATCTCCCCAAAGATCCAGCATATACCCAAGAAATGCTCAATCATACCACAAGAGCACTTGCTCAGCTATGTTCATATCAGCATTGTTTGTAATAGCCAGAACATGGAAACAACTTAGATGCCCTTCAACTGAAGAATGGATAAATAAATTGTGGCACCTATACACAATGAAATACTACTCAGCAAAGAAAAACAATGACATCATGAGGCTTGCAGGCAAATGGATTGATCTAGAAAAAATCATCCCAAGTGAGGTAACCCAGACTCAGAAAGACAAATATGGTATGTAGTCACTCATAGAAGGATACTAGATGTGGAACAAGGCTGACTGGACTGCTACTCACATCACCAGTGAGGCTACCTGGAAAACAGGACCCCAAGAAAGACACAAGGATTGCCCAATGATGCAGAAATGGCTGAGATCTACATAAACAACCTGGACATGAGTGGGAGAAATGAAGGGCGAGGGTCGAGGGAAGAGAGCAGGAGATTCCAGCTGGATCAAGAACAGAGAGGGAGAACAAGGAATAGGAGACCATGGTAAATGAAGACCACATGAGAAAAGGAAGAAACAAAGTGCTAAAGAGGCCCACAGAAATCCACAAAGATACCCCCACAAAAGACTGCTGGCAATGGCCGAGAGACAGCCAGAACTGACCTACTCTGGTGATGGGATGTCCAAACACCCTAATAGTTGTGCCAGAAACCCCATCCAAGGACTGAGGAAACTGGATGCAGAGATCCACAGCTAGGCCCTGGGTGGAGCTCCAGGAGTCTAATTATCGAGAAAGAGGAGGGTTTCTATGAGCGAGAATTGTTGAAACCAAGGTTGGATAAAGCACAGGAACAAATAGCCAAACGAATGGAAACATATGAACTATGAACCAAAGGCTGAGGGGCCCCCAAATGGATCAGGCCCTCTGAATAGGTGAGACAGTTGATTGGCTTGATCTGTTTGGGAGGCATCTAGGCAGTGGTACCAGGTCCTGGGCTCATTGCATGAGTTAGCTGTTTGAAACCTGGGACTTATACAGGGAGGCTTGGCTCAATCTGGAAGAAGGGGACTGGACCTGCCTGGACTGAGTCTACCAGGTTGATCTCAGTCCTCGGGGGAGGCCTTGCTCTGGAGGAGGTGGGAATGGGGAGTAGGCTGGGGGGAAGGGGAGGGGGGCAGGAAGGGGGAGAACAAGGGAATCTGTGGCTGTTATGTAGATCTGAATAGTATTGTAAAATAAAATAAAATAATAAGAAAAAAATTGCAAAAAAAGAATGAGAATCACATCCTGATGTCCCTTGTGTACATAGATGCAAAAATAAACTCATTGAAATTGACTCAATAAAATTCTTACAAACCTAATCTAAGAATTCACCAAATGATCATCCAACAAGATCAAGTATATTTCATCCTAGATGTTCAAAGACGCTTCAACATATGTAAATCAATAAAAATAACCCACCACATAAATAAACTGAAAGAAAAACAAACCAATGGCTCACATATTAGATGCAGAAAAGGTCTTTGACAAAATGCAACACCCCTTCATGATAAAAGTTCTAGAGAGATTGAGGAAACAAGGAACATAACTGAACAAAATAAAGACAGTTTACAACAAACTCCTCGCCAACATCAACTTAAATAAAGAGAAACTCCAATCAAACAAGAAAATGTTGGTCACTCTTGCCATATTTATTCAATAAAGTACTTGTAGTCTTAGCTAGAATATTAAGTCTTGTGGTTATCTCTAACCAAGCAAGGGAATGACTGGTATGATGAAACATCTTTAAGATTTTGAAAAAAGAAATTGAAGAAGATATCAGAAGATGGAAAGATCTCCCATGATCATGGATCTGTGGAATTAATATAGCAAAGAATGGACATACTTCCAAAATCAATCTACAGATTCAACACAATCCCCATTAAAATCCAATATAATTCTTTACACACCATCACACACACACTTTTCTGCTTTATGTGGACATGCAAAAACCCCAAGATAGCTAGAACAATTCTGAATTATATAAGAACTACAGGAGGTATTACCATCTCTGACTTCAAGTTGTAACTACAAAATTATAGTAACAAAAACTACATGGTATTAGCCCAAAATATACATGTTGGTCAAACAATTCAGATTGAAGATCCAGACAAATTCCACAGATACATATTTTTTGATGAAGAAGCCAAAATACACAGTGGAATTAAGAGAAACTAGATAAGATAATAGCCTTAAACTCATTGTCATAGGAAAAGGCTTCTGTTATATGTAAAAAAAAAAAAAAAAAAAAAAAAAAAAAAAAAAAAAAAAAAAAAAAAAAAAAAGAAGTAAGAAATAGCAATAAACTGACTCCTTGTTGAATTACGCTAACTCATAGGTGAATTGGGGAAACAATGGACTCTTAAGAGTAGAATGATGCCCAGCAATAAATGGACAACAGAAAACTAACACAAGAGCATCTTTGGAGGTTCCTTGTCTCATTTTATCATGTCAGACCTTTTTCCTTTTTAAATTTTATCATATTTTCATTTTTGCTTTACTCCTATGTTTTCTTCTTTCTTTTTATCCTACAGGCTCTTTGTATATATATAATGGCTTCCAGTTTAGTGTTTTTATGACATTCCTGAGGATGCAATTGAGTCAAATCATTTCTTGTGCCTTTTCTTGGGCTCTTTTCCTTCTATTTGTTTTGTCCTGTTCTGATTTGTTTGTTTTCATTGTGCTTAATTTGATTTTAATCTCTTAGAAGCCTGTTTGTTTTCTAGTAAGAGACAGAAGCAAGGGGTGGATCCAGACAGAAAGGGAGGTAGGGAGGAACTTGGAGGAGTACAAGGAGGGGAAACCAAATCAGGATATATTATGTGATAAGGAAAAAAAAAAAGCTAGTTTCAATATGTGGAAATATACATACAGGTATTCCATTTTAAATGCAAGTACTCTAGATTATAAATTGACCATAAGAAAATTTTAGAGATCTCCAAATGTCCCTTATTCAATAATAAGTGAAAGGTCTTGGAGAAAAAAAAAACAAAATCATTTAGGGTATGGAATTAAATCCACATCAATTTTCAGTCTTCAACAATGTTCATTGTTTTATACAAAATTAAAATAACCAGTTACAAGAATTAGTTGGAATTTTTATTCTCATCCAAAAATCAAAGAGCTTTACAACACACTTTTTCCTTCACACTTAGGGGATTAGTGCCAGCTGTCCTGCACATAGAAAAGACATGGATATTAGTCTTTTATTTAGAAGAATATTTCATATTACCTATGTACACTTTGCTGTGTCCTTTTCAGCTGTCCCTCATTTTCTGATGCCACCTGTGGCCATGCTTTATAAATACCTACCATACTCAGAGGAAAGAAAGTACAGTGTTCAGCTTCCAGTTTTCCTGTAGTTGTTAATAAATGATTTCTTGGGAAATATGATTATTTTCCAAGTCATGTTTTGTTGTATGATATTTTGTGTGTATTCTGACAAATAAAGCTGGCATGGATTTCAGAGAAACCGAGCAGCCAACCACTATGAGACTTTTTACCTCTAGGAAATCTGAGACTGAAAGGGGAGATCCTGTCATTATGAATCCTCAGACTGAATGGGCTGGAACTCCTGTCTTCACCAGCCTTATATTCCTGTCTCCATCTCTCTAATGCTGGAATTAAAGATATAAGCCACCACCAACTGGCTGTTTCTCCTTTACACTGCTTCAATCTCATGTACCTCAGGGTGGAATTGAACTCCTGATCCTCCTACTTCTTCCTCCCAAGTACTGGGATTAAAGGTGTGTGCCACAAGTGCCTAGCCTCTATAGTTAACTAGTGACTAGCTCTGTCCTCTGATCTCCAGGAAAGCTTTATTTGTCAGAACACAAACAAAATAGCCTACAACAATGTTTCTTCTTCCTTTCTAATAGAAAAGCATGCATTTTAGCACTCTACCACTTTTAGGAAAAGTGACTTATGGTAAAAATGAATCATCTTCAATATTGTGTTTTTTTACTATTGACTCATGCAGGTGATCAGTGCAATCCTGATTATTGTGAAAAATTGCTGTCCATTAAGGCCTTCTTAGAATGATAGCATCAACTGTCTTCTACAAGTTAAGGAAGTCTGTTTGTGATGCCTGGAAACAGAGCAGCTGTTGCTGATACTTAAAGAAACTAAGGTGTCATGCAGGCAAAACAGAGAGAAGAGAGATAAGGCTACTAATGAAATGTCTGTACTACTTAATTTAGCACCTTTCTCAACAGGCTGAACTCTGCTTGTGAGAGAAGAGGCTTATTACTTTGGCCAGGTGGACTTCAGCAGCAGCCAAAGTTATGTTACTTGATGTAACATACAGCCTCAGTCTATTACTGTGAATAATCTCTCTGTGCTCTCATTGTCTTAGTCATATGAAGGGCCACCAGCGCTGTTTTTTTTTTTTTTTTTAAAAAAAAAAATACAGAGAGGGAAATGAACACTAAGTGAGCCCTGTGTACAGCAATTTTATCCCCAGACAGAACCACTGCTGGTTTAACTTTAGTAAGTCAGCTAATCAGTATTCATGTAACAATTCATTGCCTATTCAAATACATTTTTCTTTTGTCTCAGCATTCTTACTTCTGGACTAACTTCAATTCATTTAATCACGGTTCATAAATCATAATTCCCTTAAATCATTTTCTGTATGGTATTACAAACTTTCATTTTGTTCACATTCATCTTAAAATGTAAATATTGACAAAGAAGGAGCTTAAAATAGTTTGAACAATTTTTTGTATGAATTTCAAAGTAATCTAAGCTTGTCAAGAGAGAATCAAAAGCTTTGCTGACTTGCCATAGGTGTTAAAGTCGCTAGAATCATCAGAATCATTCAGCTTTTCATGAATTAATGAGCTAATTTTTTTTGTACCTATAAGAAAATCAACCCAAAGCAGACCTTCCTTAGAAAGAGTGATAGCAGAGCTAATTGTAAAAAGAGCATTTTGGCTTGTGTTTGTCTAATGAGTAGACTTTACAAATAGAGCCAAGAATTGAGTAGGCATCCTTTCCCACGGAGTACTGGTTAACAGTTCAATGATCTTTCTGTCATTTATCAGTAGTTTTCATTTCTTTATAAATCTTAAAAAATTCAAAGGATAGTGATAACACAAAATAAAGTCATTTATTTTCTCATTTTAACAACTTTTGAAAAAATAAAAGAAGGTGACAGTGTAATTAAATGTTTATGAAAATGTCCATCTCAAAAAATATCAATAATCTTGCTGTTCTCATGTGAAATGTTTTTCTTTTGAGGAAATCACTAATTATTGTGTGCCTAGTTTCATTATTTTTTGAAGGCTATTAGACAGTGCTTGAATTATACTTATTACAACAGAGGAATAATCCTGGGAGTCTTTTTAATATATGTTTTATTAGAGGCACATTTAGGTTTTAGATGAATTAAATATAACTGTGGTTAGTGTTTCTGAACACTATATAGCAAAGCAGACTCTGTAATTGGAGAGTGCATTTTAAAATTAATTACACTGAATTTCTTATTTTGTGATTTAATAAACCAACTTTTAAAAGCAAAACATGTATTTAGTATAATGTAAAGCCTAATAATAATCAAATAAAATTCTAGAATGACAACTTTACCAATAGGATCATGGTATTTGGATTGGCAGGAATTCATTTGAAAGCCTATTGAGAGCTCTCAAAAAAGCCCTACAGTCATTTGCATAGAAAATATAGAAGAATATGCAAGTCGCTGTATGTTTGAAATACAATGTCATAATTTAAGTATGTGATATAGTAGTGGAGTATCTTTAATAATAAATCAAATAACATGAGACAAACAGCCATGCCTCTACTAATTTTGTTAGTGTCAAAGATAAGAGGTATTTTAAATCTCTGAAATAAATGATATGAATATATTTGTGTTTTATATAAGTGACAGATTACAAATACACTGTTATTGCCTTGATAAGAAAATATTAAATTGCAATTATATCATTAAAAATAGAAAAAACACCATTTTTCCATATCATTATTATGCGGAGTGATTTTTTATTGATATGTGAGACTCTTTCAAAACCTTAACTTCATTAATTAGTCTCCTTTGGATGAACAAGGGCTCTGTTCATATGTGGACATTCATATTACAGAGTGTGCAAATTCAAAAACTTTTTCTATGCCAAAAGTTAACTTGATATACACAAAAACAGGAAGCATAATAATACACTCCTTTAGAGATTTTAGTTAACAATAGATAGCTAAGATACATAAAAGTATATTTTTATGGGTTTCTGGATTTTACAGACACAGCCTGAATAACAAATTAAGAGAAATCCAGTATTTATAGCTATGTGTTTTTGAATTTTTGTAACATATTTCAATACACATACTTACATTCTACCTGACAATATGACATATTGAATATACTTTTATGTGAAGCCACATCTTTTAAGCTCACTCATTTCTGTCCCTTTCAGAACAGCCTTTATTTCTGCATTGTGCGCCTTCAAGACTCCTACATAAAGCATCTCTCTAGAGACACTCTGCCAATTGTTCTGAATTTAAAACAAGGTTTAAAGTTTTCTCATAGTTTCGAATTTTCTCATGCTACTGTCTATGTCTTTGTTTCTCATACCCAATTATACCATTGTTTAACCCTTGATCTTCCTCTTCAAAACATTAGTCTTGCCATGTTTTTCCTTTGGTATATTAGTCTGTACTCCTGATAATGCTAATTACTACATTAGTTAATTAACAAAATGAAAATGAATTACTTTTAAATCCGGTGATCAGAATACAAACCTTTGGAGCAATATAGTTGACTCAGCTGTAAAGAGCAAGGCCTGCACAGGTTCAAACATGGCAGAGTCCTAACACTCAGAGGAAACACTTCCTGGTATCCATGTCAGTGGCTCATAACCCATTCAGGCTTCTCTTCCTTCTTGAGGTTGGCTGGTTGGTTCAAAGCCTTTGTTCTATTCCCTAGTTTAATTCTCCTTTGCATCCTACATAATATTGATCCGGGTTTGAAGATTTATTCATGAACGTTTTGTGACCCAGGGGGCAGTGTTTTATTCATTCATCAAATGATGATGAAGCAGTAGCTGTTCATGTACAGGGACATCGAAGCAAATCAGCACAGTCTAAGGGTGTGTTTTCATTCAGAGGAATAGCTCTAATGAATGATTTTAAGCTTTACAATATGACAACAGGAAGAGACACTGAGGAGGAGCACTCTCAGGCACTATTAAGTTTCTAAATCACACTTGATAGGTAGCCTTCAGTTCTAAATGCATGATGTACTCTGCATAAATAATAGTAAAAGCCGTGTTCTAAGATTAATGTACTATAGAAGAACTCCATGCGTCCTTGGCAAAGCACTATAGAAAGGTACATATTGAAATATAAACTCTTGGTCCAGAAGGAAAATTGTAAGTATATTTTAGTGATTTTCATCAGCTCAGATGATAATAATTTCTTGAATTTATGTATGCAAGTAAATTTGAATGTTAGAACAGTGTTTCCAAATGTTCTGCATTGCTATCCATCATGTTCAAATGACACTTCTTGAAACTAACATTTTGTGACATGCAGTTTTCCAAGATTTTGATAGTAACTTCCTCTATATTTCGTATTCACATTCATTGAGTAAACTTTGATTACAAAATTATTTGTTTGCCATACCTATAAAGCCACTGAATTAGATATTATTTGGCTATAAATTAGGAACTCGATGTTAAGGCAATTATTGCTGTAAAATAGTCACATAATCTCAGTGTCATGTCATCTATGTGCACATCTAGGGTGACAGGATAGGCAGCCACCACTCATAGGTTGGAATGAGCAGCTCATCAACTGGTCTAAGCTAGACTCAGCTGAGGTAACTGGAATGCCTCCCACTGCTCCATGTGTATTTACAGGGCAAGGGAGAATCCAGGGTGTTAGGATACAGGCTCCTGTAAGCAAACCCATTTCAAACTCGAGCTGCATTGAAACTGACTACACACTAAATCAATAAGGCACTTGGCAAAGTCCCAAATCACTAGGCAGAGATTATCACTCAGCCCATGAGGAAACAGCATTACAAATACACTTAGGGAGCAAAGGACAGAGACACAGACAGGGTTAGAAAAATGGAGGCCACTGCTAAACTGTACACACCCACTTTGAAGAACCAAGGGCTCCAAAGTTAGCTCTTTACCTGAAAGTCCTATATGTGTTTTTTCAATGTTTATCTGCTTTCTAGAAATAACTACAAGATTTGCCCAGCACTTTGAAGTATATTTTGAAATAGGAGGGTCTACTCTATCTTAAAGTGAAACTTTAAAACGTGTTTCAGATGAGATCAGGTGCGTTCAGGGTGGTATGGCCGGAGAAATGGCTGAGATCTACATGAACAACCTGGACATGAGTGGGAGCAATGAAGGGCGAGGATCGAGGGAAAGAGAGTGGGAGATCCTAGCTGGATCAAGAACAGAAAGGGAGAACAAGGAATAGAAGACCATGGTAAATGAAGACCACATGAGAAAAGGAAGAAACAAAGTGCTAAAGAGGCCCATAGAAATCCACAAAGATACCCCCACAAAAGACTCTTGGCAATGGCTGAGAGACAGCCAGAACTGACCTACTCTGGTGGTGGGATGCCCAAACACCCCAATAGTTGTGCCAGAAACCCCATCCAAGGACTGAGGAATCTGGATGCAGACATCCATGGCTAGGCCCCGGGTGGAGCTCCAGGAGTCTAATTAGCAAGAAATAGGAGGGTTTATATGAGTGAGAATTGTTGAAACCAAGGTTGAATAAAGCACAGGGACAAATAGCCAAACGAATGGAAACACATGAACTATGAACCAAAGGCTGAGCCCCCCCCCCCCCCCCCAACTGGATCAGGCCCTCTGAATAGGTGAGACAGTTGATTGGCTTGATCTGTTTGGGAGGCATCTAGGCAGTGATACCAGGTCCTGGGCTCATTGCATGAGTTAGCTGTTTGAAACCTGGGACTCATACAGGGACGCTTGGCTCAATCTGGGAGGAGGGGACTGGACCTGCCTGGACTGAGTCTATCAGGTCGATCTCAGTCCTGGGGGGGAAGGCTTTGCCCTGGAGGAAGTGGGAATGGGGGGTGGGCTGGGGGGGAGGGGAGGGGGGCAGGAAAGCGGAGAACAAGAGAATCTGTGGCTGTTATGTAGAACTGAATGGTATTGTAAAATAAAATAAATTAAAAAAAAAACAAAACGATGTGTTTCAGATGGGCTGTACAAGAAGTAAATCCTTGGTTTCTTATATAGGGCAATCAGTCTTTCTTTGTTGTCTCAGAAGGAAGCTGTGTCATGAAACTGTGTTTATGTTAGAAAGGCACACACAGTAGGCCAGCTTTGGCCTTAACATAGTTTTGCAAGTTGCAGTTCATCTAGAATTGCCCTATGTTGACGTTGTCTCAAGGAATGCCATAGAGACAGATATGATTTCCCTCTGGGAAGACATATTGATATGATGTCAAAAATTATTCCTGCAGAGATTGCTGATGCACAGATGGGCATCACAGAGCCAAAGAACCTTAGATATATAGTAAGTCTGAAGTAAATTATAAAGAATTATCAGAAAAACCAATACCAGGAAGACAGAAACATGTATGTGAATAAGTATTAGGTCTAATGTGTATGAAAAAAGTATGTTTAAAAACACAAAGACTAAGCTTGAATCTTGGTAAAACAGACAAAAAATACAAATATTTTAATTAAAATAATTTTGAATTATTAAATATTTAAAAAGAGAAAAAATAAGAAAGATAACATGGTAATAGAGAAAGCCAATCGACTTCAGAATCTTTGATTTATGTGCTCATTACAAACATAGAGATTAATCCTACAACTTTTATAATTTATTTTCCTCACTTTAGCCAAATTTGGATACAGATAAATGAAAACCAAAATTCCAAATCATACATCACTCATATCAGCATCATCCTCCTGGATCAATGGATGCTGGTTCATAGATGAAATACTAACACGTGAGAGGTAGAGGCAGGAAGATTTTAAGTTTGAGCAAGGCCCAGGCTACATAATAAGTTGCCAGCTGACCTGGCCTATATGATATCCTGAATCATAAAGGCAACCAATGAACTGACTAGTGATATATAGCAGTAATAAGGAGCAACTAATACAACTTTAAGGATAAGATTACTAAAGTGTGAAACTTGATGTTACCTATGACTAACCACATGATTTTTGCAAAATAATTACACTTCTCTAAGACTTGATTAACTCTTTCATAAACGTGAATAACAATGTCTCCATCTCTAAGGGGATATTTTTGAACACTATATAAAAGAAATGTAATGCCTTGAACCAGTGAATATCATTTTTAATAAAGTTATACCCGAAAGTAGCCTATGAAAATATTAGTCAGATTAAGTACATAACTGTCGTTGACAACATGGCTCAGCCTGTGAAGGCTCCCAGCATGAAGGCTGATGATCATAGTTTAATCCTAGGGACACACATGGGAGAAAAACAGAACTGAAGCTACTGCAAGGTGTCCTCTGACCTTCTCACTTGAGACTTGGCATATGTGCATAGGTACACACACACATGCACACACACACATGCACACACATGCACATACACACACACATGCACACACATGAACATTCACACACATGCCCACATATGCATTCATTCACACCCCCACACATATATACAAACGCATGAATACACATATTCAACTCACATGCACACATGTGCACAAATGCATAAGCATGAACACACACATAACTAAAGAGATAAACGTAATAAAAATTAAAGCTATTAAAAAATATATTACATAATATGGCCCTAAGTGGTACAAGAATGTTGCCCGGGTACTCTGGATGTTGAGGCAGAAATATCACAAGTCAAGGCCTGTCTGTGCTAGGGAAATAGCTCAGCAATAGACTGATTGCGAACCATCCTCAACATCCTGGGTTCACACTGTAGTGCTCCCTAAAAGAGTAAATATGTGAATAAACAGTGTATTCCCAAAAGTTCAAAACTACAATCCTAATATTGTAGTCTACTAAGTGAGGAAATGTCCTAAGAAGTGGAAAAAATGTCAGAGTCCTTATCATTGTTGTCTATTCCATTTCAGAATTCCAGGTTATAATTAAATTATAATCATCTTCCAAAGGACATTTTTAGCTAAATTGAAAAAATAATATAATGTCATGTAATTGTATAAATTTCTATATCCTTAAAGATATTTTTTAATTTCCAAATTCCTAGTTGTAAATATTCTAATTATTTCTAAAATTATTAGACTTTTCAAATGTGTAGTTTTCACTTCTAAAGTAGTAACTTCCAGATATATGTTTTTGGTCCAAGTTCTTTTCTCCATGAGAATGATTTTGTTACTTTTCCCAAACTCTGGTCAGTATTTGTGTTTACTTATATTTTGAGAGATAATATATCATTTCAATAACAAATTCACACAGTACCAGAATACAGCAGTTATTTTAGGTATAGTCTCTTTACATTTGATAAACTGCAAGAGAAAGTCCAATTTAGAATTTAATGCAATTTATAACCTGCTTACTTTCATCTACTTTGTAATGTCTTCAAAGCAGCACAAAAACACAGCTAAGAAAAAATAAAATGTCAAGGTCAGCACCAAAAGTTTATCTGTGAGTGAAATAGCACTATCTACATCTGAGAAATATTTTAGAATCTCTCAGGTCAGATTTAATCATCTTTTGAACTTTTGGTGCTGTTCTTGGCTTCTATTTTATTCAAAATGCAACTAATCATAAACTAGGCTGTAACCAGTGCTTAGCATACATAAATAGCCTAAATAAATTATAAATAAATAAATAAATCTATCAGAAGTCTTCCATAAGTTCTTTGTGTAATAAGATTCTGATTTAACTCTTATCATTCAATAGTTCCAAACCTTGACACATCACTCACTTAAAAATGTAAAGAAAGTTTGATCACATGCACAGCTGAATACTGGAGAAGTAAACATTCCATTAAATGCATCGAATAAAGGAAACATTGGAGAGAAAAAAAAATGTCAAGAGGAGAGACAAGTGAATCTCTATGAATTTGAGGCCAGCCTGGTCCACAGAGCAAGTTGCAGGATAGCCAGGTCTACACAGAGAAAAGAAACCTTGTCTGGCAAATGTCAACAAATAAAACATAACCAAAAATACCGAACAAAACAATGAGCAATTATCCAGGAAAGAGGGAAATTCTTCTTTATTTATAATCTATAATCTCTCAGATCTGTGGTGTGCCTTTCCTTGTTTTTCCTTCTAGAAATGGATTTTAATTGTTTTTGTTCTTTTGTGAATAGAGATGACTAGTTTGTTTGTTTGTTTGTTTGACTTTTGTTTTTCATTGATGAAAATGGAAGTGATGTATGTCTTAAGCTTCCCTTACTTTGGTTCATTCTCTTGCAATGCTTGCCCAGGAACTTTGAGAGAAAACTCATGCCAGTCCGTAGATGATGGGAGTCAATCCATTTCCCATTTTCTCCACCGACAGCCTACCAACCACCGGACTTATCAGTGAGACTACTCAGCTGACACAGGGACACTAAGGAGAAAAGAAATCAACTAGTCTGGACACAGATATGCACAATGCCCTATTCTCAATTAAACCAAATACATGACCTCATGGTTCATTTTATCTATTACCTATCTGTCTATCTTTCTACCTATCATCTATCATTCTATCACATAAATGCTGTGCATATATAATAAATTTTGAATAATACACCTATTTTGTCTATAACATGTTTATGATTATGATAATACTGACTTTATAATATAACACTGTTATAGATTGTAACATAGCAATTGAGTGTCTTGCATATCTGATATGAAAGCTCATCCATAAATTCTCAACAATATGGTCACCTATATAATAAAAGCTTTTTAATGACAACATCATTGATGTTCCAATATGGATGGGAGAAATTTTACAAACCCCTTCCCCAGATGAAGAGCTAAGAGACAAATATTCAGGCTTCTTCAGGGATGAGCCCTCTGAGAGATCAG
Source organism: Peromyscus leucopus (assembly GCF_004664715.2). Classification (NCBI taxonomy): domain Eukaryota; kingdom Metazoa; phylum Chordata; class Mammalia; order Rodentia; family Cricetidae; genus Peromyscus; species Peromyscus leucopus. Next base: position 43,363,661 of record NC_051077.1, on the reverse strand, counting down.
GAAACCCCAAGTGGCCAACCTTAAGTACATATGCATATGAACAACACTAAGTGGACTCTGAAGGATATGTGTGTGCGTGTCTATAATAATTATAGAAGTCATGAATTTAAGAGGGAGTGGTGGGAACATGGAAAGAGTTGTGGTAGGAAGAGTGTGAAGTGGAAACTATGTAAACACAGTACTCATGTATGAAGTTCTCAGAAAAACTGAATATTTATAAAATGAATTGATTCTCCATTAGTTCAAACTTAGCAATTATTTTGTTAACATCAACAGTCATGTTTGGATACATATACTTACAATGATTTTATTTTTTATATGTATTTAATATATATATTAAATTCTCTAAATTTCTTATAAACCAAATATTTCTTTATTAATCAGAGGTTTCACTTATTGCCTTGTAAAGTACACATTGTAATCTTTAATAAATTTATCTATCACATTTAGTAGCTTTTAAATGGATATTTTCATAAGTTCTCATGCTCTGTTTTCTTTTCCAAGAGAAATTGCAATGATTTAATTCCTTTTTATACTGCTTAATTGAACTATGCTCTTGAGCAGGTATGTAACATGCATGGCGTTGCAATAGAGTACAGGAATTTAGACAGTGTGCTTGAATTTCACACTTTTTAAAAGATAATATTATTTCATATAGTAATGATTGACCTATATTATTTAAAATCAAACCCCAATAGGATTAATTAATTTTGTTTTTCCTAAAGTTGAGGAAACCTTTCAACTGAATTTTCCTTGAAACTCAGTATTTTTAAATATTTAATGCAAATTTAATATTAATCCAATGATTAATTCATAGGCATTAAATATTCACTATAATGAAATGTTAAGTAAAATAATATCACTATTTTCTAATTTTATAAATATGTTTATTTTTAATTATTAAAGTCTTGATCTAAAACGCACAAATTATAACTGCAGGATTCTTAAACAACAACGTACCAGAAGCTTTATTTCATATTAAACAAACAAAGAAAATCTGCTAAATAAATTTTCTAGCTAGTAAATCTTTTTCTCACTTTTAAATACAGACCAAGAATGCATGTCATCTACAAAGAGCTTACCAGTTCCCTTAAGTAGAGTTAAAATTTTATATTGATGTCATGTTTTATATTTGTGGCATGTTTTTCTCTTTATATTTACTCAGTTGACTTTCCAAATGTATCCTCTGTTCTTCAAAGACATTCCATTCTATAGCGAGGTCTTTATAAGCTAAGGGCTCCTTGAGATTGCATTAGTGAACATAGTCTGCATGAAATCATTTCATCTTAGTAATACTTGTTGCTGTCACTCATTCACTATAAGAGAAAATCAAGTATTTCCTTTTTGAACTCTAAGAGTTCTTCTTTCCTTCCCTCTCTCTCTCCATCCCTCCCTCCATTCTTCCTTTCTTCCTCTCTTCATTTTTACTTTAAGTTGTTAGTTGGTATTTTCAGAATTCCTTGTCTGAGGAAATTACCTATCTATATCTTTCTAAAAATTAAAATCTGGTAAACCTAGCAAATTGAAGTAAGCATTGGAGAAAGAAGTTTAGAGATATACTATGTAGTCTCTATTTCAGAGAGATGATAAACTCAACCTCTAGAATACATACTTTCCCCTTTTGAATACATTAAAAAAAGCCTATTGAACTGGGATCTTTGGCTTTTAACCTAATGATGAGTTGAAGATACACAATCTGTTAGAGATGCAGATATCTCTTTGCCAACATAATTTCATACTCAGAGAGGGGAGGAAGGGAGGGAGAAAAGGAGAGAGAGAGAGAGAGAGAGAGAGAGAGAGAGAGAGAGAGAGAGAGAGAGAGAGAGAGAGAATGCAATTTTTGCTTTTAACTGAGGACATTTTCATATTCATCAAAGAAAAATTCCATCAAGATGAATTTTGAACATCTATGTCCCAAATACAAGGATACCCACTATTGTAAAGGAAATATTACTAAAGCTAAAATCACACATCAAATCCCACACATTAATAGTGGAAGACTTCAACACCCCACTCTCACCAATTCACAGATATGCCAAAAAGAAACTTAACAGAAAAATAACAGAACTAACAGTTGTTATGACTCAAATGGACCTAACAGACCTCTGCAGAACATTTCACCCAAATACAAAAGAATATACCTTCTTTTTAGCACACCATGGAATGTTCTCTAAAATTGAAGACATACTCGGTCACAAAGCACATCTCAACAGATACAAAGAAATTGGAATAACCCCTGTGTCTTATCAGATCACCATGGATTAAAGTTGGAGTTAAATAACAACACAAACTACGGAAAGGCTACAAACTCACAGAAACTGAACAACTCTTAACTGAATCACCACTGGGTCAAGGAAGAAATAAAGAAAGAAATTAAAGACTTCCTAGAATTCAATGAAAGTGAATACACAACATACCCAAACTTATGGGGCACAATGAAAGCAGTGCTAAGAGGAAAGTTCAGAGCACTAAGTGCCTGCATAAAGAATTTGGGAAAAATCTCACACTAGCGACTTAACAGCACACCTAAAAGCTCTAGAGCAAAAGGAAGCAAACATATCTAAGACTAGCCAGCAGAAAATAATCAAACGCAGGGCTAAAATCAACAAAACGGAAACAAAGAGAACAATAAAAATAATCAATTAAACAAAGAGTTGCTTCTTTGAGAAAATTAACAAGATAGAAAACCCTTATCCAAACTAACTTTAGAAAAGGCAGAGAGAGAATACCCAAATTAACAAAATCAGAAATGAAAAGGGGTACATAACAACAGACTGAGGAAATCCAGGAAATCATTAGGTCATACTTCAAAGACCTGTACCCCACAAAATTGGAAAATCTAAAAGAAATCAACATATTTTTCAGTATGTACCTTGTTTTTTTATTTTGAGATATTCTTTTAGAAAAACTCACGTATCATAATTTCTTGTTTTGACACGTATATTTGTAGTCATGTGCTCATAAGGGTCCTTGAATACTCTGCCCTAGACTACGGGATGTTGGACATCCTCCTGTATGGGTTAAAATGGGATGTTATGTTTAGTCAACTTGACCATTTGAAGAAGACTTGAGTATCCTTTCCACATAGTTTTATGTAGATGGAACCATTATCTTCACAGTATAAATGTAATGCAGGATACCATTCTTGAATATTTCCAGGAAGGGCAAATCTCCCCCAATTTATTTGAACCTTATGTGAAAATGTACATTGGAAGAAACATAGAGGCACACAGCACCGCCTGTTTCCTGATTAGTCACCACTTTGGATCATTGGCTACAGAAGCTGAGCTAAAACCCACTTCCTGGTAAGTTGACAGTAATGAGTGACATGAGTACAGGCTGTCAGGAAGGCTTGTCTGTATACAGAGCCCTCATTTTTAAAAAGCCGTGGTGACAGCAATCGCTTTCTGCAGTGACTGGCAGAGACACAATTGCCTGTGTATGGATTCTGGTAAGCAGTGAATGACAACTCTATAATTGGGTAGCAAGTTAGAAGCGAGCAGATCATGCTCATGTGCTAGTCTGACCCTGCTTTCCTACTCTAGGGCCTCAGAGCAGATAATTCTATACGAATGTAATCACTCTGTGTTTTTCTGTCTTCTCTTTTGGCCATATGTTCATGATAATTTTTCCAACCTCAATCCAAAGACAATATTTTTGTTGTAGTTTCCAGAATATTTCAACATGACATTTAAAAAAATGAGTGTTCTTATCTGAAGCAAAATATTAGGCAAATGAAGATAGACTAAAAATTACTCAAAATTTCTCTAAAGAGCAGTATGAGTTTATTTTGAATGGTTTTTGTAGTGCATTTGGACACCGAATTCCACTAATTCAAAGTAATTACAAATTAATAGTATATTGAAGAAAAATCCTTTTTCTTTAGAGCACTGAGGTAAATAAATCTCTACTAGCTTGGTGGCAATCTCTCAATTCATTATAACTAAAAATAAGTTTTAAATATGAAGTTATAGATCATTGCATTTTATATAAATATTTGGAGACTTAAAATAATTGAAATATTTAAAAATAACAATGGGAACCTCTAACAGTGATTTTTGATAGAACACAATTACATGGGACAATACGTATGCATCTAAATAATATTATTACAGAAATAAAGATTACTTCTAAGAATCCTTTTAGCTGGTTCCTACAAAATTTGAAGTAACTAAATTAAGAGACAATTCCATTTGGCATAAATTAGGTGAATATGTTCCAAATAAAAAACTGAAAGAGGCCCTAAGTATATATGTTACTAGGGCATTTCAGTAACTCATCTTGCTTTGAAGTTAACTGGGGGGTTATTTCTCTGATTTTATTCCATCTTCCAACATGGCAAAGGTTAAGAGGGGGGGAAATCCGTGAAAAGGATACAGGAGGGTTTTTTGTTTTTTGTTTATTTTTATTTTTTTAATATTATACAGTGCTGATTTCCTAATCAATGCAAGGGTCTCCCTCAGAGGTATGCTGAATAGACTTTTAGCTGCTATTCATGTTATCATTGTTGTTATTGATTTTTATTGTTTATATTAATTGTATGGGACAATGTATTACATGATGATCCATTCACACTCAAGTACATACTGAGTGCGGAGCACCTTCCCCTCACTCCCCATATCCTCCCCATGTCATTCCCCATGTTTCTCTCCTTTTTTCCAGTTCCTATAGTAACTTTTGTTCCCTAGACAGACTCACTGCTACTCTCAGGCCATGTACACATAAATTATTGGATGTATCTACGTACAAATGGCCAATAAACACAAGCAGAAAGATATCCTCACTAGCCATTAGTTAATATTCCTTATTGTCACTTCTTCATCTCCACATACTCTTTCTCTGATGTATATAGTTATAGCCCATGACTTGCATATAACTTTTGGAAAATGACACAAGAGAATACACAAGCTCTCTCAACACATAGTGGCTTGCTTATTTAATGTAGATATGATGCCTTAAGTCTCAGTGCCACATTTGCTTTAATGTTTTACCCCTGCTGTCCTCAAAACTTTAGTGCTTTTATACTCAAAGTTGTGCTTTGCCAGCGAACTCAGTGAGGCCATAAACAGAGGAGATCTGCTCATTAGGTAGCTATGAGCCATTCATGTCCTCCTTCCCATGTAGTACCTGCGAAGCCTCATGAGCAGAGAAAGTTTATCTGTTTCATTTATATGAGCATCTACTGCTTTCTTGTTGTTTTTCAAGCTGGGAATGTTCATTTCTTTGTATGGTGGGCATTTTGCATTAATTCCTGGATATTGGGGTGATGTATTATGAAACTCAGAATAATCTTCAGATTTTCTGGTTTAACTAGCTTTTTTTTCCCTGAAACTCACTTGGTAGCCCAGGCTGGCCTTGAACTCACAGAGATCCACCTGGCTTTGCCTTCTGAGTGCTGGGATTAAAGGTATGCACACACCACCATCTCCTGGCATAACTAGCTTTCTATAATACTTACAAGTGGGAATATAGGGAATATCCCCCCTTCTGTTGTCCAGTTGTAACAGCATCCTTTATTATCAGTTGGCCTCTGCTGGTGTCCTGGGAAGTACTGTTCTATTTCTGAACAAAGATTTGAGTTTAGCATGGTCTCCATTTATATATGCTAGCTGTGTGTGGAATGTAAACTTCATGCTGCTTCCACATGGAGACTTTGTGGGAAACTTGTGTTGAATACCTTGCCTTCTTCTAGATATGCCCACTCTCTCTCAGGAGAGGGAGGAATGCCTCCTTATTGTTAGAATAAAGGTAAAAATCCAAGTTCCAACTACATCTCCAGCAGTTCTGCAAAAGAGACTTGTGCTTGCTACCATAAAACAAAACGGGAGTCCCAGCTTTCTCTTCAACCTTCTCTGAAAGTATCCCACATAAATAAAAGAACATCTAGTAACAGCAGCATCACCACCACCAAGAAAAACACTTACAGAAGGACAAAGCAAGATAGGACAGTATTTGTGGTAAAACACACATTGCATAAACATGAATTTATACTTTTCAAATACTGATTAAAATCAGAATTGCAAAAATGTCATAAATGTAGTCCTCACAAAATGAATTTCGGAATAAGAAATACAGAAAATTAATCACAGCCACATGTGAAGTAAATAAAAGAGATACCGTGATAGAGGGAGACATCGTAGGGAATAGGGAGAAACTAGGTGCTAGGGGAGTTTCCAGGAATCCCCAACAATAAGCCTACCTTAGACTACTAGCAATAATGAAGAGGGTACCTGAACTGGCTTACCACAGTAATCAGATTGGTAAAGACCCTAACTGTCATCAAAGAGCCTCCGTCCAGTAACTTATGGAAGCAGATGCAGAGATCTACAGCCAAACACCAGGCTGAGCTCCAGGAGTCCAGTCAAAGAGAAAGAAGAGTAATTCTATGAGCAAGAGGCATTAAGATCATGATGGGGAAACCTACAGGGACAACCAAACCAAACTAGTGGGAACTCATGAAATTTAGACTAACAGCTGTGGAGCCTTCATGGGACTGGACCAGGACCTCTGCATAAGAGAGACAGTTGTGTAGCTTGATCTGCTTAAGAGGCTCCCTGGCAGTAGGATCAGGATCCATTGCTGGTGCATGAGCTGGCATTTTGGAGTCCACTACTTATGGAGGGACACCTTGCACAGCCTTGATGCAGGGGGAGGAGCTTGGACCTGCCTCTACTGTGTACCAGGCTCTGCTGACTCTCTATGGGAGGCCTTATCTTCTTGTAGGAGAGAATGGGAGTAGGTTTGGGGGGGCAGCCTGAAGGGGTGGGAGAAGGTAAGAAGGGGATCTGTGATTGGTATGTAAAAGGAATAAACAATTTCTTAATAAAAAATAAATAGGAAGAAAATATTAAGAAAGTTTATTAGTCAAAAGAAAACTTTTGCTGACCTTGCACCAGGTATACATAAAAGAATGAAGAAACATAGTTTGGACAATATCAGAGATACATTATAAAATATTTTACTCAGATATATGTACTATATAATTAATTATGACCAGAAAATGATAACAGGGCTATTCCATAACTTAGAAAGACAATGAATATATATAGGAGAAGCATCCCAAAAGATTAGAAACTGTCCACAGAGATAAAGGTTTGAGATTTAAACATTATAAATAGTTGATATAATGGCTTCAGAGAATAGATTATGGTAACAAAAAATCTCTTTCAAACACTAGAGCAATAATTAAGTAATTAAATACAGACATGCTAATAAAATATAAACACTGGTGATCAAACAAAGTTATTTTAAGAACATAATTAAAACATGAAAGACAAGGAAGTAAAATGTGCAAAGAATGAATGAGATGCATTGTAAACAAATGAATTAAAAGTCTAACTACAGCCATTTGCATAACTATATCAAATATATAGTCTAAATATTCTAACTAATGAGTCACCCAAACCCCACATACCTGGGGAAAGAACTGTGTTATTTCTGCCTTGGCTTTTCTCATTTGATCATGGCAGTGTTTGCAAGAGGAGGTAAGACATTCTAGTACCCTTGAAGCAAAGAAAGACAAACACGTTAGCATTCTTGTTTAATTAGACTTTGATTTTCCAGTAATGCAAATTAATTTTATTTAGGGATATAAAAATATACCTAACATTTAAAATATTTATTTTTCTAGAATTAAGCATTTTCTAATCTGTTCTCTACAACCATCCTAACTAAAATTCTCTGTTGCTCTCTGTACCTGCAGTTAAATGAAATGATGTATAACAAAAATTGATGTACAAATATTTGCCAGTTACATCCATCAAAAATGTATGCTATGATAGAGTTTTAGTTTCCATGCAGGATTATGTAGCTGATATTTCTAAACTTCTCATATACCTTTGTTGTACAGTTGGAATTGTTTGTTAATATTAATTGTGTCCTATAAGTTAAAATTAAATAATATTATAATGAATAATGTGTATTACTTACAAATATGTATAAAGGATAGGTTAAGTATATTATTCTGTTTGAATGGAGATAATACTGTGTAATGTATTCTAGCCTCCATTATTATATGCAAATACAAAAAGAACACTTATCTTCAAGAATTTTGATCAGTATAACAAGGTCTGGGTATAACTCAGTATAATCTAGGTCTAAATACTTTACTAAAAGGAATTTTAGTTAGAAGCAAGTTTGTAGATTTAAAATCATTATGACAACATCTAATAGTTTTCTGATGATGAATTATCTAGTTTGGATAAAAGAAAGGTCATTTCTACTCCAAGATCTTGGGGCAAACTTAATCACATGGCCCCCTTCAACCTCCAGAGGAGTCTGAAAAATGCATTGTTTCCACATTATAGAAGATGCAAGAAAAGAACAGAGCTTATAGTCTCCATATATCCTAGTGTCCTAATGTTTCACATGTTTTCAATTTTACCACATATATGCACTCATGCACGCGTGTGCACACAAACACACACACACACGCACACACACCATACACAAATACAAGCACGTCACGTTGAAGTGGATTTTGTTTTCTGCACTGAAGCCACTGTCAAAAGAACCAGCAACATACTATCAAGTCGATTGCTATTGTTTCCTTATTAATATTAAAGACTTTGTTAATTCATGTTATGAATTTAGTTAGCACCAAGTAAAACTGCTATTCAAGTGTATATTAACTAATATATTTCACATGTATTCTGCAACACTGTCTGATTGCAAAGCACATAATACTGTGTTTTACTATTTATATTACTTTTCTACTTCAGTGTTACCAAATTACTAGATATACAGAGAACTAAACACAAATTAGCTCTTAGTACTGCAGGTCAGCAGTCTGGTGTGTCTGAGTTTGTTTGCTGCTGGAAGTCATGAGCACAACATCAAGCTAACCAGCAGGTTGTGTTCCCATCTGAAGGCTCCTGGGAAGAATCAACTTAAAACGGAACTAGGGAATGTGAGGGAAAAAAGGGGTCTCAAGGGAAGGGAATGAGGAACAAGGGTTGGGAATAGGAGAGCACTGTTACTACACTGTTACTTTCACGTGTAGAATATTGGTTTATTCATTTGTGACCGGAAAGCAGATGAGTAGAAAGAGGGCCAATGAGAAGAGAGAAGGGTGGGTTACAAAGGTGTTCCTGACACATTGTGCTTCCAACCCTTCCTCATCCCTCTTCTGGTGTCACCTCTGCCTGTGTTCACTTTCAGTGGCTGGAGACAGTGACCTCTTTTCGCTGGACTCGTGCCTACGTTATGTCACGAGGATACTGTCCCTGTCCTGAGGAGAACCTATCATAGAGTATAGCCATAGTAGCAACGATAGATTTTGAATTCTGCCTGTAATTATTTTTGCTGTTATTGGCTGATTCAGCATTCTGACCACTCTGAAAGTTGAAACATTCACAGGACCCAGCTCCATAGATAAGCTTGTAGTAAACAATTCCTGGGAAGGTCAGATTCTCCAGTGGGGTGCCCTACACGCTGGACAGAGAGCTTCAACAATGAGGAATTAGTGAGTCAGGACTATGCCAGAATGGGCTTTGTGGTGATACCTGCCTTTCACCCATGCATGCCTTGGTTAGCGATTCCTCCCCCAACCTCTGGTATGTTACTCGATCAACTGATTGTTTCATGGACTTGAGCAGAGTTTTTTGTTCTTTTTCAGGTGTCAGTACACTGTGTGGGGTGAATATATGTTTATGGAAAGTTATACAACACTGTGGTCCAAAATGAAAGCAAGGCACAGATGAGAACCTTGGAAACTCCATATTCAACTGTCCTGGAACAATAAGTCCAAAGAAACATGATTTCCTGGGTTAAATCCAAAATTAAGCACATGGGAAATCAATTGCTGCCCTGTGCTTGATGTAATATCATCACTAGAGAAATCAATACGTACTCTAATTTTCAGCATGCTTTTATCGATCTGGAAAGTGTGTTCTTTTTATTTCCAAACAAGAAACAGTATAAATGTAGTAGTTTCAGATTCACTTGGAAAGATAAAATAAAGGTCAGCTGTGCTGACATGGGTGTCTAGGCTATATTCTGCCTCACAAGCAGAGGCTCCTCCTTCACTTTGGCAACCAGCAGACTGTCACTCCAGGTCTGAATTTTAATAGCAGCATGTCACTTGGATTTGGTGAGCCAACCAGTCACAAATGACTTACTAGCAGATAGGGGTAGCAAGAATAAAGAATAAGAGACAAATGTTATCATCGCTATGGAGTTACATTAAATACTACTCAAGTAAATTTAAGGAAAATCCAAGGCTATAGATCCTCCCAGTCCATAAATTTGTTATGTTTAGTGAAAAAAAATCGATGGAAAAACAGGAAAATGATTCTTCATCTTTGAATCTACATTTATTTATCATTGCAATTGAATAAATATACAATTACAAAAAATATTTTTTGTATCTTTCTTTTTTTAATGTCCAGTATGTCCAGGAAAAAACAATAATACATTTTTTCTTTTAAAAATTACATGCTGTTTGCCAAAGGATAAACAGAAATTAAGTGGAGAGGGTATAGAACTTCAGAAATATTATTGATGACCTTCTTTTCCTGTTCTGCAGAGACATTCAACAACACAGATGGGGTACAAATTCCTTTAACAGTTTCAAAGCACACAGAGATGCTGAGCTCGTAGACATTTTCCTTGGTAACCATAAGCTATTAAACACAAATAACTCAGAATTGATTTGATAAAATCTTTCTGAATGCAAGATGAAAGCATTAAGAAAAAAGAAATAGAGAAACCAATGCTTTGAATTTAATAAATAATTTTGAATTTTGTGATTTAAAAAACAATCTAATTATCATTTGAAGCTATGAAGAAATTCAGAGACAAGATGCCCTCATCCACAAATGCCCTAGTTAAAAAAATCAGTATGATTATGAGATCAAATTGGCTTAAGTGAGCAACTTTCTTGAATATAGTAGATTTCATATGGATTACATATCTGGACACACAATTACCAGCATGCACTTATGTGACTGATTGCAGTCACAAATCAATCATTCTGGTCAAAATCATATTAAATAAACACTATTTTAATAGAAGAAAATGTACATGCATTTTAATAAACTACAATTTTCTGAAATTGTCATGTATTTTTTCTCCATTTTTTTATTAAGAAATTTTCTACTTATTCTACATACCGCCAACAGACCCCACCTCCTCCCTTCTCCCACCCCCCAGCTCACATCCCCACATCCTCCAAATCAAGGTCTCCCATAGGGAGTCAGCAGAGCCTGGCACACAGAGCCCAGGCAAGTCCAAGCTCCTCCTTGCCGCACCAAGGCTGAGCCAGGTGCCACACAGCAGGCACCTGACTCCCAAAAGGCTGCCCATGCACCAGAGAAGGATCCATTCCCCCCGCCCGGGTGTCCCCCAAACAGTTTGAGCTAAACAACTGTCTCCCATATCCAGATGGCCTAGTCCAGTCCCATGGGGGCTACACAGCCACTAGTCCACAATTCATGGGTCTCCACCATTGTGGCTAGTCATTTCTGCAATTCCTCCCATCATGATCTCGATATCCTCCGCCCGGGGAATCCCTCCTCTCTTCTATGGACTGGATTCCCAGAGCCTGGTGCCCGGCCACAGATCCCTGCATCTGCCTCCATCAGACACTGGATAAAGGCCCTATGATGACAGTTAGGGTATTCACTAGACTGGTCACCAGAGTAGACCAGTCCAGGCACCCCCTCGATCACTGCCAGCAGACCAAGGTAGGGTCATCCCAGACATCATGGGAGTGGGAAGAGGCAGGGTGCCAGGGAAGCTCTCAGAAATTGTCATGTATTTCCTTGATGTTACACTCATATGACTTTTGCAGCCACCTTATTGATATTTTACAAGTCTTAGAGCATCAGGCATGGATTCTTCACTGAGTATCATATTTGAGGGAGGAGGCAATCTTCATTGTTAGCAGGCAGAGTAGACTGGTTGAGCATAAACCTTATTCTCCAGTGGTAAGCAAGGACACAGGAGCTGTTTCCAGGCTTCGTGGGCTTTCTCATCTCTAGCATTATAGACAAGATACCTACTTTGGAAGCTCACAATACCTTATCTTTCAACTGTACATTAGGTATCAATCTTGTGTAAATATTTTTAAAAAAAGCAATGAGGCACAGGTTCAACTCTGTCAAGGACGCTTATTTTCTGAAGCTAGAAAGACACATCGGTTTCTAAGAGCATATACTTCCATAGGACCCAGGTTTGGTTCCTGGAATTTAAATCAGGTGCTTCACAACTGTTATGCCTGTCACCCCAGCTCTCGGGGATCTGACAAGCACTACGCTGATTGTTGCTGTTGCAAGCATTATACTGATAAGTAAATACACCCACACAGACACATGCACACAGTCTCTCTCTCTCTCTCTCTCTCTCTCTCTCTCTCTCTCTCTCTCTCTCTCTCTCTCTCTCTCTCACACACACACACACACACACACACACACACACACACACACACACATACATATAGACAGACACTTTTTTTTTCTGAGAAGGAAAAAGCCAAGTAATCTATTTAAGGATTATATCAAGGTGGTTTCACACCTCAGAAACTAGGTGTTGCACCTAGTACAACACCTTTTTTCCCCAGGAAATAGCTATAGTTGTTTCTTGTTGCCTACAATATGCATGGAAAAAATGAACTAAAGAATACATTTTTGAAACGTAATCAAATGGAACAAGTTAGAACACATTTGGGAGTATTGAGTTATTCAAGGCTAAAAATTTTTTAAAACTCCATATTCTCATAAATTGTTTCAAGGAAACAGTACTAATCTGATTTCTATGACTAGCAAAGCACATAGCATCTTATACATTGCCATCCAGGTTCAAATTTGTTTTAGACAGAGTCTGTATATGTTTAAATGGTAAAAGAACCCTGCATATCTAGACAGATAATCAATGGCTAGTGTTCTAGCTATAATTTTTTGTGCTTGCAATGCACAATTCATATTGGGATTACAAAATCAGCTAGAGCCTTCAAATCTAATTATAACAAGCTTAACTGTGTACTCTTAGAGGTGTTCTGGTGATATCACTTTCAAAACTAAATTTGTTCTTCCTGAAATTTAAGCTACCTTTAAAAGGTTTTGATAATATTATTACAGCTCTACTGTAAACTGTCCAGAAACCAGATATACAACTTGGCTAAGGAAGCATACTTGTGAACACCTAGAATGAATGGAAATGGGAGATTTATATTTTAATTAAAATGGATGGAGATAGTGTATTACTTATAAAGCCTTATAGTTATATTTTCCTGCACTGTCCCTGGAATACTAAAACTGTAATCTTCAAAGTTCTTGCTTTAATTCTTTTGCTTTCTAATAGGACTGAAACTTTCTTTGAGTAAATCAATTTTATTTAGATATTAAGAACATCATAATACAGGGGTAAAATGTTAGGTATATTGGCAGAATATGACATATATATGACACCTTAGTAACACTTCTAATTTTCTTTTTTTTTTTTTGGGAGGGGGGTTCAACTTACTAGTCACTGAAATGTCTTTCTTACCAGAGTTTATATTGGAGCTTGTCAACTGATCAGGGAATTTGGTAGCAGAAATTCTTAAGTTAGAAAGGTCAATTTTCAAGTAATGTTTTGTAGTGATTATGATGTATATCATTTTAGAGTGTACAAAATGAATATATAATCCAATACTGATAAGATATTAAAGTCTATTTTCACTTTTGTGTTTATGTGACCTTAAAAATAACCCCATTCAAAACTTAAAATTATACTATCATTAGAAATATTGACATTTGTCACTGATCATAATACTTTTAATGAAATATATGGAAATACGCCATGCACACCATTTGAGGTGAGTCTGAGTTCTGCCCACTTTTGACCTGTACCAAACACTCATTACTGAAAATACAGTTGGTAGCCATTAAAACACTTATCAATTAACTATATGGTAGCATGCTGTGGTAAAGCTAGCTCAGATCGTCTACTGAAATTGCAATTAATGATGCCATTTTGAAAATTAGAATTGCATTATTACAGGTTTATTTTGCTCTGGACATCAACAGATGCTGTAAGTCCAAACTGTAGAGCAGAAGTAAGGAGTAGACAGAAGTGATCACTACACATTTATCACTGCACCACTGCAAAATCAGCTCAAAAAAAAAAATGAAAAATCACGTCAATTAAGATGAACCTAGTTATCCTGAGGTATAAGAAGCTCTTGATTTTTCAGATGTTTGAGTATACCACTAGCACTTAATGTAATTTGGTAATGTAAAAATTACATTAAGATGTGATTTGGTCTCTATATGGTTTGGGTAACTCTGAAATGCAATGTGTAGGCCCTTGTCTTAAGTGTTTGGTTCTGAGCTTAGGGTGTTATTTTGAAGACTGCTGCGGTATCTTTAGGACGCGCTGTGTACTTTAAGGAAGGTGACTCACTGTGGGATGGATCTTTAAAATTACACACTCTCTGCTTCTAGTCTGCACTCTGTACCTCCCACCTGTGCCTACAGTAGAAGTCTGTGCTTCATTCCTGAAACTATGAGCTCCACCATGTCTTGATGGGTTGAGACTTCTCTGAACTAGAGAATACAAGTAAACCTTTCCAACCTGGAGTTAATCCTGTCAGAAGTTTTGGTATATTGATGGAAAAAGCTCCACTTCAGAAACAAGTCAAACTTCACTCAGTAGGTTCCATTTCCTCTATTAACTGTCCTGGACTTTCAAGCACAGAAGTTGGTTTCCAGAGATGTGTAAGCAACTCAGAGTTGATGTAATCCCTGAGTGTCAGTACCTTCCTATGTATGTTGAGGAAATGCCTTGCTGTTTTTTCTTTAACAATGCAAATGGCAAAATGTGAAGGCTAATAAAGCCTCAAGGACTGCAACATGCCCTATTGACTGATTCACTCTAAAATTCAATTACTATAATTCATATGAATAATGATTACAAATAGATACTCTACATATAATTTACATTTTGATAAATTATTATTTTTAATATGCAATGTCTTTAATTTTTTTCTTTTATATAGGTGAGAATTTGACCAGATTTCCTCATTTGCAATACTCTTATCAAGGCAAAGGTTTAGTTGTAGCTAGAGTTTTCCTGCCTTGCCCACAGTCAGGGCAAATCTTTGTCACCCGCCAGTCCCACAGATGCTCAGACCCAACCAAGTAAACACAGAGACTTATATCGCTTACAAACTGTATGGCCATGGCAGGCTTCTTGCTAACTGTTCTTATAGCTTAAATTAATCCATTTCCATAAATCTATACCTTGCCACATGGCTCGTGGCTTACCAGCATCTTCACATGCTGCTTGTCCTGGCAGCGGCTGGCAGTGACTCCTTCTGTCTTCCTGTTCTTTCTTTTCTCCTCTCTGTTAATCCCACCTATACTTCCTGCCTAGCCACTGGCCAATCAGTGTTTTATTGATTGACCAATCAGAGCAACACATTTGCCATACAGAACATCTCACAGCATTTAGCAATCCCTTTATCAACAAAGGTTATCTCTACTTTGGATGATTTCATACACCTTCTGATATATATGAAACAGTAGGGGAATTTAATAAAAAATACTGAGGTATTCTATAATTAATGGATGCACAATGGACTTTATTAGACATGAATAAATAAGGGTAGACATTCCTTCAGGCTAATCTTATTTCTGTGCCACTTAAATTTATTTTGATAAATTTGATTTATTCTCATTTTTTCTATGCAGTAAGTTTGAGAAAACCTGTTCAATATTTTATCCTTTCATTTTTTCCTACACTATTTAATTTCCTTGAAACTGTTAAGTACAATTAATTGAGGAATCATGATTCATGCTCATCAAAGTGATGCCCAAATTAAAGTAATTGGAAGTCAGTATGTGGCTAAAGATAGATGCATCAAATGGATTTTAATGAAAATAATTTTCCCTTGATATTATTAGATCCTGTGTATCTTTCGATCAGTCTGTTTTGAATTTAAATGTAAACTTCTATGTCTTAAACTCTATAATGCTACTTTACATTTTCATTTATTATCACTATGCTCTTTATATATGCATTTGGATTATCATTTTGCTGCCCTTAGTTATCGGTCTCTATTGCTGCATTTACCCTACTGAAGAAAAGCTTTTAATAGAATTATTTGAGATATTGAAGAGGATGCTAGCCAGGATATAAGGAACCACAGACTTCCTGTGGGCCTAGAGTCTTAATGTCACTACACAGGAAAATATAGACCTGGAGTCTTCTCATCCTGAAATAAGAAATATTCAAAGAAAGAAACTTTTATACTGCCCCACGTAGTACAAACTTTCAGGATCAAATATTTATCCTTCTTTTAATTTTTATTAGCATTTTTTTCATTATTTAAAGCAATTTTCTTCTATTGCGTTCAGTGTAATTGAGACATCAAGGGAACGGGGAAACGGGGTTCTAGGAAAGTTCTCAGGAATCCACAAGGATGCCCTTACCTTAGATGACTAGCAATAGTGAAGAGGATACCTGAACTGGCTTAACCCGTTAATCAGATCGGTGAAATATCCTGTCATCATAGAGCCTTCATCCAGTAACTGATGGAAGCAGATGCAGAGATTCACAGAGAAACACCAGGCTGAGCTCCAGGAGTCCAGTCAAAGAGAGAGAGAAGGGATTCTATGAGCAAGGGGCATCAAGATCATGATGGGGAGACCTACAGGGACAACCAAACCAAACTCGTGGGAACTCATGAACTTTAGACCAACAGCTGTGGAACCTGCATGGGACTGGATTAGGCAGGCCCTCTGCATAAGCGATACAGTTGTGTAGCTTTCTCTGCTTAAGGGGCCTCTAGCAGTGGTGTCAAGATCCATCCCTGCTGCATGCGCTGACTTTTTGGAGCCCAGTGCCTATGGTGGGACACCTTACACAGCCTTGGTTCAGGAGGAAGGGCTTGGACCTCTCTCAGCTGAATGTACCAGGCTTTGCTGACTCCCCATGGGAGTCTTTGCCTTGGGAAGTGGGAATGGGGGGGTGTGTGGTGGAGGAAGACTTGGGGGCTGGAAGAGGGAGGAGAGGGGCACCTGTGGTTGGTATGTAAAATGAACAGAAAATTTCTTAATGAAAAACAATTTTAAATTTGAATGCATTTTGATCATATTCTTCCCCTTCCTCAAGTCCTTTTAGATCTTCTCTCCCTCCCTACCCACCCAACTATAAGTTCTTTATCAAAAGAATAGAAACAAAAGTCCTAATACAAACAAAAAAATAAAACCACATCCAAAATGAAAATAAAATCCACCAAAGTGTAACCAAATAAAAGCACACACACATATGCACAAACACACATACCTGCACACACAAAACAAACAAAAACTATGAAGTCCAATTATATGTTTATTGTAGCATCTTTTTTATCAATTTTAAAATTTCAGTAAATCACTACAATGCTACTTAGCTTGAATATGAGTGTATTATCAGCTATACAAAAACATTTTTCTTATATCTTTGCATTATAAGATTTTTCTTATTTAATATTGTTTTTGTTTTATATTTACTTTTAAAATGTTTGGATAAAATTAAGAAACAAACACACAATAGCCTAGTTTTGCAATATCAGTCTTTTTTGCCTGTACCTATTCTACTGAAATATCTTAGAGGCAATGACAAGCAATGGGGATATCATGTCCAATTCCTCCCGAGGAACCTGCCTGAGGAAATTCCTGAAATGTGAATCTCATCATAAATATGACATTGGAGATCGGTTAGTTGGTTTCTACTTGAATTATTATTATAGATTTGCTTTTGTGGAAATAATGCATTTTGAACATACTTCTTGGCTGATAAAGAATTTTCCTTGTTGGAGTTCATGATTTCACATATTTAAAGAGCTTGGATAAGTCTGAAAAAGCTTCTACTGGACCCTTCATTGTAAATCCTCTTGGGAATTTTTTTATATATCATACGTCTCTTTTGTTTTGCCTCCTCTTCAACCTTTCCCCCTGTTTAAGCTGCAATAGTCCCTCACTAGTCAATTCCCCAGAAATCAATTCTAGAAGCTCTGTGAGTCCAAAATGGCCATCTTCACCAAAGCTAGGTTGAGTTTTACAAACTCATCATCTTTGACAAATCCTTTAAAATCAAGTGTTTTCTTTACCAAAGACAACTACTTAATTCTTAATGACATCATCCCAAACCTCAGCAATGCCCTTGATGAAGTCATAAATATAATCTTTATTTGAATGCTTTGATGCTCCCCCCCTCATCTGCATTTACATCCTTGGAAAATATTTTCTTCAGGTGAAACACCTTAAACTCTTCTATAACTCTGATTCATTTACTAGATAAAAGACATGAGGTTTAGAGAGAAAGATCTCCACTTTGGTACTGGGATGGTGGTCATCAACAGACAATGGTTGGACAAGAGTATTACAAAATGCAAAACACCTCACTGGACTTCTTGCCATATCTTCTCTCCAAACTTTCAGAATAAAGCAATTTCTGGCCAGGAAACAAAAGCAAAATTGTCCTATTCCTCAGTTTATTCAGATAAAAACCAGTAATAAAATCAGATACAACTCCAAGATATGACACCAGGGGAGAACAAAGTTGGGTCTGTAAGGATTCACAAATGGTAGACTCAGAGTTTATACTGAATCATGGTCATTGATCAATCCATGGTCATGTTTAAATCTGGGGAGTGGTTTCTCCAGTAATAAAAATGTAGAACTTTAAAAAACAGCAACATATTAAAAGTTATATTTTATTTCTCTCTGTATTTCTCCACTTCACTGCCACAGAAATTTAAGTGGGAATCTTGCAAGTGATTCTGAGTCATCATGACTACTGGCTCTTACAAAACATGAGAAATTTGTGCTCAAATTGCCTAGGGGTCTCTCTGTGACACATAACAGAGTTAAAATTGGCAGTTTGTAACACCGTCCTCTAGAAAACCTGTTAATCTGCTCTTAGAATCATGAAAATGAACTGGCTTCTTATGTATGGAAGAAAATTCAAGTGTTCAGTGTTCATTAACAGTTTTGTTCTAAATTTTTGAAAGTAGTAGTATTCAATCATATTTGTTCTTGAAAATAATTATACTCTATAGTCATCTTACCTATACCTAAAGAGTTTCAACTGCCTTCATATGAGCATTCAAACACCATAACTTTCATATTATATAATTAATAGTCCATGAATCATTATATATGCCCCTTAACAGCAATTATCAATTGAGATAATTTATGATTTTCTGAATGAATTGTATATAGATAATGCAAAAAAGTCCATAATCATTCAGGATTTCCTGCATATGTACAATATGTGTACATTCACATTTATGTTCATATGGGCTACAGGTGAGAAGGCACATGTGCATTATATATGTGTATGTGTGCCAGAGATGTCCTCCTTGACCATGTTCCACTTTTTTGAGGCTGGGTCTTCCACTTGAAGCCAGAGCTCAGCAATTTCATCAGTTTCCTTTTGGGAGCCACTGTCTCTGCAGCCTGAGCACTGAGATTATACGTGGACCGGCACATCTGCCAATGTTTATATGTGTTCTGAATACCTATACCTGGGGTAGCAGTTTACATACTGAGACATCTCTCCAAACCTCCTTCCATATTTTATTCATTCATTAATAATCACGATGAAGGAAAAAAATCAGTTTCTTATACATTTTCTTAAAATTCTGAAAGAATCAAATACTTCATGGTTGATATCAAAATAATAGATCTGAGTCTAATCTTTCTCTCCTATTGTAATCTGAAACATGGTTTCATTGCCAAGATTTTTGATCTTGAATTTTCTTTAGAGATAGTAGTAATCAACTTAGTTTTACCATATTAGACACTTAGTATAACATAGCTGTATATAAAGTACTGTGTTAAAGCATTTTAGGGAGGTTGATATATGTAATCAAGTGCATTTTACTCAATGATATGATATTGTTAAGTTATTCTCAGAAATGTTGTAACTACTCATATATTTAATTCTGACAGTTTGACATGAGGACTATAGCAGAAATACCACGCATAAAATAAAAGTGTTTCTGAATAGTAAACTTCAGAAACAATTAAGGTAAGGAATTGGAAGCAGAAAAATCTAATCTTTATTGAATGAAAGGTTCCATATTACAAACACTTTGGTTTATTTCATTTAAGTTAACCATATTTATATTAATTTTCAATTGTATCTTAAGTTTACAATATTTTTGTTGCCTGATACTTGAGGATTTCAGTCTGCAGAATATACTCACAAACAAGCACATTGATATGGATTAAAAAAAGATCTTGTTGGGATAAGTAAACTGGAAGCATTATCATCTTAATCTATTAAATGTTCACTAAATTAAGGCAATGCTCTACAGAACAATACTCTAAATACATAGAACTCCTTTGTTTTTCAGATACATTCTAATATTCACATAACTTTAGGAGCCAAATTACTGTTTATTTAAAGTAACAGCAAAATTTCTTACTGTCAAATTAGATGCAAGCAAATGCCCTTCATATATGTGTACAATATGTTTCAATTTTGAAATTGTAATTCAACCTTCCATATAATTATCTTTGAGTTTTTTCCAAAGATGTTTAATATAGTTTGTTTTTCTATAAAATACATTAAGAAACATAAAAAGTTATTTTTATATGAACCGCTCATCTTTTATCTTTCTTATTACTTCATATAGTAGCAAACATAGGCATTAGCTATACTTCATTTCACTTTAACATTAAACATAATTTGAGTGTTTCTCTAAATAACTTCTTTCCTCATAGATTATAAGAGGTGACATGTTTAGTGTATGGATTTGATGGTTTTCAAACCCTTTCTTTTATTATCATGTCTTTATTATTATTCTTTGATTTAAAATCATAGTGTCTTTGAATAGAAAATATATTATTTTGAAGAATTGAATGATTTCAATATTCCTTAGAAATTGTGTCAGCATAGACTAATGAAACATAAAGTACTCTTCAATCTGCCATCGTTCTGTCTGTGAATTCAGAGCTAAAATCATTATGTGGGACTCAATTAAGGTAAATAATGAGGCAGTTATTCCTATTTCATTATTTAGAATTGATTTTCTTCATGGGTGATATGAAATTATTTCATTAAAGTAATATAGAATAATTCTCTTTTTATATAGTACCAAAATAGAACAGAAAGTTTAGAAGCATTTACAACCTTAATATTTATTTTGTATTTTATGGTCATCTAATTAATTAATTCAAATCCAAAAACCCATATCCTGCTGTAGTGTTTCTTCTGTCTATAGGGCTTATCATCTTTTATGAAGTGTTTAATATATTTGTTGATGTGTTTTTAGTTTATTGACCCCCTTTTTACCTTGTAAAATTTTAAGGGGAATAATTTTCTGGTTTATTCATTGATTTTGGGGAAAAGGATGCTTGACATCTGTTAATCAAACTACTGCATGCTGATTATCTTATACAAGGAAAATTCTCATGTGCTTGCGCATTACATATAGAATCCTGTAATCGGGGAAGTATACAGCATGGTAGTTCTAGATGGAACTACACATTACACAGACATCAAAGAAAGCAAGATCAGCTACCACAGCATTTGTCAGCCTTCATAGCTAACGAGTTTGCTCTGGCAGCCAAGACAGTGCCACTAGCTACAAATGTCCCTTTGTTTCTCTAATGCTTCCCCTATGGAAGAAAACAAAGCGGTGTGACTCAGCAGGTGTTTTACCAGACGTTTACACAAAATAAAGGGTCATACCTTGAACTAACAGCAGAACATCCTACATTATAAGATAATTGATTAAAAGAAAATTATAGGGTAATAAAATGACATTAGCTCAGCATAGGCCCTGAAGGCATTTTAGCTATTATTAACACTATGCTTTAGAATCAACTCAGAGCAAAGAGTTGCAAAGACCACACATTTATTTATAAGTAAGTAAGTAAGTAAATAAGTAAATAGGTAAATAATTAAATAAATAAATGATTAAAAGAATGACAATCTATCCTTGTACCCCACTGAAAAGTTTGGTCAAACATGATCATACTGACAAAATTTAAGCTACCTCTTCCAATAAAAAAAAAATTCAGAAAATTACCTTTTTTTTAAACAAACTCTCTTATATTTATCATTGAAGGTGCAGATTATAAAAGATAAATATCAAAATTTTCAAAATACATTTTTATGCTCATAAGAAAATAAGGAGACAAAACACAGAATAGAAAATGAATTTTTAAAATACATAAATGATAACTGATCATTTGAATTAAAAAACCTTCCAAATCTGAAATTTAATAAAGTATCCCAATAAAATTAGGGAATTGATTTGACACCTCACCTAAAAACAGAAAAACATAATTAACATCACCACTATGGAAGTGCAAATCAAAATCATAGTGAGGTAGTATTATGCACCCTACAATAAAAAGTATACAGATAAAGAAGTGCCAAGATATCATGAAGTTTCAGAACAGTTGGAAAGTTCATATTGTTACATACAGAAAATGAAACAGTCATAAGGG
The DNA here is from genome assembly GCF_004664715.2 of Peromyscus leucopus. Lineage (NCBI taxonomy): Eukaryota > Metazoa > Chordata > Mammalia > Rodentia > Cricetidae > Peromyscus > Peromyscus leucopus. The sequence continues at coordinate 43,341,231 of NC_051077.1, read as the reverse complement.
CAAACTATTTTGTGTTCTTCAAAGTAAATAAGAGCCAGCAACCACACATAGGTATCAGTAAATTAATGTAAAAACTTAAAGACATTTATCAAAAACATTCATAATTATTTATTTGTAATTGACAAAAAATAGCATCAAATGTATACATAGGCCAAATGCTGTAATTTATATACTGGAATACTGTAACAAAGACATGAAGAACTTGTGTTCATAATTACATGGATGGTGTTATAAACAATTTAGGTAAGGAAGCACTTTGATCACAGGACAATGTGAGACTGCTTCTATTCATATGGTTTTTAGGAAAACTTAAACTCTGTGAGCAGAAAAAAGATAATTGTTGTTATAAGACAGGGAGGCACATACATTTGAGAAGTAAATTATTGTCATGATGAGCAGCCAATTGCAAAGAGGAAAGTGTTATAAAACCACATGTCGCTATCAATGGTTCTTTCTCATTGGATTATATTCAATATTCTGATTTTGCAGATACATTATGTACATCTTCAACATGTGTTTCATTGAGTGGCAAAGCTCAACGTAATATTTTAACTTGTGAATAACCATGATATTAGTTTATACTATAATAATTATTTTAAATTTAATGAGTATCAGAGACTACATTCTTTTAACACAGCAATGCTACCCCAGCTTACAAGCGCTGATTTCAATGTGGCTGTACTGTGCTCCAGAAAGGATATTTAAGAGAGATCCCTCTTAACAGAATTCATATATCCCTAGTCAAAGTCAGCCCCAATGAATGTTCAAAGCTGAAAACAAAAATCCTTTTGTGGTTTTATAAAAATGTATTTTATGGGCCATTATAATTTAACCCCAGTGATTCACCTCTCAGTGGTGTTTTGAGGATTATTTGATCATTATAAAGTTTCAAAAATATTTCACAGAAAGTAGAAAAGGATTCAAATCCACAGAATTGTGCATTTTTTTTTTAATAAAAAAATCTGTAAGTGATCCCTTATGATGGTTTCAGTAGAGAATTTAACAGACAGTAAAGCTAGAGTTGAAGAGATTTCTCTTGCCTGGGATTTTGGTTATCATAAATTTTATTGCTAAAGTTTTATACTTAGCAAAGAAATCATATGAGACAGAAAGCTAGTATTTCAAATTCCAGGGTAAAGAGCAGTATTTATTTGAGAAGCTGAGTTTAAGTAGAAAATCTTCAACAATACAGAAAATCAGAAAAGCAACATTTTCTTGGAGACAAGAAACACATTAAATAGCTACTCAGTTTTAATTTGTTAAAATGTTGCTATACTTTGCAAACATTTTAGTTGATGAAAATACGTATATTCTTGCCAGTGCAAGAATGGAATTCTGAGCTGACCATTAAACTTCTGAGGAAGGTGCATATATTTCAAATACATTATACTAATACCTATCTGTATACAAGGGGGTAATCCATTCATTTTCAACAATTTTTGCAAATGTTCTTTTATGAAATAGTTGAAATTTTTTACTATAAATTAGTATTTATTAAAGAATACATATTATCACACAGCAAAAGGAAACTTACTTATTGCTTATGGAGTGCATGATTATATAGCCAACTTAGTAAAGAGTTTAACATTCCTTAAATATTTGCTTTTAGTGAACATATTTTAAGTCCAAATACTTATAAACACCTGATGCAAATGTTTATAGCAGGTTTGCTAATAACTACACAAAGTAAAAACAGCTTGTATGTCCTTGACAGATTAAAAGACAAAATGTGGAACAGCTATTCAGTGTACTTCTTTGTAGAATCTAAAACAAGGCAATACTAAATTTTATCTGCTGTTTCACTTTCAATGTTCCTATCAAGGTTACAAAAGCCAATTACTTACATTAGCATAAAATTAGCTCATTATTATAATATTTAATTTTATAAGTTTCTCAGTTTCAACTTCTTTTGTGTTTTGCTAACATTAAAAAATAAAATATAATAAGATGAAGCAGAAACTGTCATATCAAAGCTAGACAAAGCAACCCAACAGGAGGAAAAGAGTTCCAAGAGCAGGCACAGGAATGAGAGAAACACTTTTTCGCAGAGTGAAGAGTCCCATAAAAATGCTAAGTCAATGGCCATAAAATATTTGCAGAGGACCTACTGCAGACCTGTATAGCTCCTGTGCTTGCTGCTTCAATCTCTGTGAGCTCCTTTGCACCTAACTTAGTACATTCAAATGGTCTTGTTATGGTATCCTCAATCCTCTCTGGCTCTTAAAATCTTTCTGCTGCTTCTTCTGCTGGATTCCCTGAACCCTGAAGGGAGAGATTTGATGGAGACCTCCAATTTAGATCTCTCTCTGAATAGGCTCTGGCTATGGGTCTCTTGTAGTGGGTAGCCATTTCAACCTTGATTTGGAAGTTCCAACCCCCATTGAGGCTTCGGTAACTGTCACACCTACAAGGTGGGGCCAAGAGAGGACCATGAAGATCCAAGATCTGGATGCGCTGTCTCTCTTGGTTCCTGGACCCTGGATGCTGGAGTTAGATCGAGCAGAGTTCTCCAGAGAACACCGCCAGACTGCACCATACTTTCCTACACCTTGCAACCTACCTATCCCTTCATTTGTAAGTTACACCACTAAATAAACCTCCCTTTTAACTACGTGGAGTGGCCTTAATAATTTCACCAATAGTCTCTTCATCTGTTCTCATCTGCTTGTGGAGGAAGCCTCTCTGATGACTAGACAAAGCACTGATCTGTAAGTATTGCAGAATATCATCAAATCACTTGTTTAATACCCCCTTTTTTTAGACCAGTAATATTTGGTTTTAATCTTGACCTCTAGGTTATCTAGTGTCAGGTATTTGATTACCAAAGCAGTGTCAGGGATAGGTTCCTTGTTTTGTAGCAGGCCTTAATTGATTGGCTACTCCTAGAAGTTCTGTGACACCATTGCCCTAGTCTATTATACAATCAGGACAATTTAAAAGTCAAAGGTTTTGTGGGTTGGTTGGTGTCCACATTTCTCTTTCAGTAGTCTACGGAGTTACCTTCCCTCACCAAAGAAATTATAATGTAGAGGTGAAGGCTCCATGTGGTACCAGCTTGACTACTCCATATTCAGTAAGTTGTGAGGGTGTTATCTATAGGAGTGGGGCCCTGATGTCAGTTTGCAGACAGCAACACTTTGTCTTAGCAACAGCCTTGGTGGTTAAGAGATTTCCATTGGGCCACATTGGTATACAACTCAATTTAATGCAATGCAGTGCTGCCACTTGAAGCCTAGCTTGGTGACAAGAGATGGCCTGTTGAGACTATATTTCCCCCAATTATTAGAAGTCCTCATTATTATTACCATCATAGATTCCAGAAGTTTCCACTTCATTAGGTTTCCACACTCCCATAAGCCCCTAATTCCAACCATCTCTCCCTGCATTTTCTCCCTCTACCCCAGGTCCCCCATGCCAAACCTCATTCCCTCACCTGTTCCTGTCTCCAATCCCCCCAGTCCACCTATAAAATCTACTCCACTTCTCCCTCCCAGGGAGACCCATGTGTCACCCTCAGACCCATCCTCGTTTCCTAACTTCTTTCAGTCTGAGGATTGTAGCTTGGTTATCATTTACTTAACGGCAAATGCCCACTTGTAAGTGAATATATAACATACTTATCTTTGTGGGTTTGAGTTCTGTCACTCAGGATGATTATTTTCTAGTTCTATCCATTTGCCTACAAATTTCATGGTGTAATTTTTCAAACACTCAAGTAATGTTCCATTGTGTAAATGTACTAACCTTTCTTTGGTTGAGAGACATCTAGATTGCTTCCAGTTTCTGGCTATTGTGAATAGAGTAGCAATGAATAAGTTGAGCAAGTGTCCTTCTGGTAGGATGTAGTGCCCTTTGGGTATGTCCAGGAATGATCATTAGGTAGAATGAGTCCCAATTTTCTGAGGAACTGCAATATTGATTTCCAAAGGGGCTGTACAAGTTTGCACTCCCACCAGCAATGGAAAAATATTCCCCTTGATCTCCATTCTCTCCTCATGAACTGTCACTTTTGTTATTGACCTTAGCCATTCTGACAGGTATAAAATGGAATCACAAAGTAGTTTTGATTTGCATTTACCTGATGGCTAAGGATATTGAACATTTCTTTAAGTGTTTCTCTATCATTTTCAATTCCTCTATTGAGAATTCTTTGCTTAGATGTATAACCCAATTTTATTTGGATTATTTGGATTTTTGATATCTAATTTCTTGAGTTCTCCATGTATTTTAGATATTGGTCCTCTATCATACATGGAGTTAGTAAAAAGTCTTGTATTTTCTGTAGGCTGATTACTTTGTGCAAGTAAAGGTGTCCTTCACCTTACAGAAGCTTTTCAGTTTCTTGGGGTCTCACTTTTAAATTGTTGTGTGCAGTTCACAAAGTCTTCTTCTATGCCAAAACAGTCAAAGTTATTCCCTATTTCTCTTCTACTGGTGTATCTTGTTTTATGTTGTGGTCTTTGATTACTTGAATTTAAGTTTTGTGTGGGGTGATAAGTGTGAATCTATTTGCATTCTTCTTTTTACAGACATCCAGCATGATGAGCACCATTTGTTGAAGATGCTTTTTTTTTCCACTTTGTGTTTCTAGCTTCTTTATAAAAAAATCAGATTTCTATATGTGTGTTGATTTATGTCTGGATCTTCAATTTTATTCCATTGATTAATGTGTCTGTTCATATGCCAAAAACATGAAACTTTTAATACTGTCACAGCTCTATAGTACAATTTGAAATTTAGAATGATGAGATCACTAGCAGTTTCTTTATTATTAATCATTATTTTATCTGTCCTGGGTGTTTTGTTTTTCCAAATGAAATTGAGAATTGTCTTTTCAATATCTAAGAATTGTATTATAATTTTGAAGGGGATTTCAGTGAATCTATAGATTGCTTTTATAGAATCACCATTTTTACTATGTTAATTTTATCAGTCCATGAGCATGAAAGATCTTTCCTTCTTATGATATCTTCTTGTACCTGTGGAGACTTTCTTTGTGTCTGAATATGTGTTCAATTTTAGACAAAGTTCCATGAAATACAGAGAAGTTATTTTCTTTTATGTTTGGGTGAAATGTTCTGCAAAGATCTGTTAGTTCCATTTGGTTTATAAGGTCTGTTATATCCAGTATTTCTGTTTAGTTTTTGTCTGGATAACTTGTCCATTGATAAGAGAGGGGTAATGAAATCTCCTGCTATTAGTGTGTGGGTGTCAATATATGAATTAAGCTGTAGTAACGTTTCCTTTTACAAACTTGTATGTCCTTGTGTTTGGGACATAGATGTTAATTTTTGAACTCTTATCTTGGTGGGTTTTTTTTCCTTTGATAACCATATAGTCTCTTTCCCTATCTTTATTTATAAGTTTTGTATTGAAGTCTGTTTTGTTAGATAATAAAACTGGCTATGTCAGTTTGGTTCTTAGTTCCATTTGCTTGGACTATCTTTTTCCAACTCATTAATCCAAGATAATGTCTACCCTTGATATTGAGGTGTGTTTCCTAGATGGAGCAGAATGACGGCTTTTGTTTTCAAATCCATTCTGTAGTCTGGGCCTTTTTCTTGGGGAATTGAGACCATTGATATCAATGACAGATGGTTGTTGATTCCTGTTATTTTATGTTGTTATTGTTGGTGGTGGTAGTGGCAGTGCTGAAGGTGGCGTGTGTGTTTGTGTTTGTGTGTGTGTGTGATTCCCTTTTTTTATTTTTCTGGTGTGAGAATATTTATTTCCTGTGTTTTTGTGGCTGTAGCAAACCTCCTTAGATTGGAGTCTTCCTTCTAGCACTTTCTGTGGGGCTGGATTTGTAGATAATATAGATATTGTTTAAGTTTTACTTTATCATGAAATATCTTATTTTCTAGATACATGGTGATTGAAAGTTTTTCAGGGTATAGTAGTCTGGTCTGGCTTCTGTGATCTCTTAGAGTCTGCAGCACATCTGTTAAGGCACTTCTGGCTTTTAGAGTCTTCATTGATAAGTTGGGTGTAATTCTAATAGGTCTGCTTTTATATGTAACTTAGTCTTTTTCCCTGGAAGCTTTTGATATTATTCTTTTTGTTGTTGTACTGTGTGCTTAGTGTTTTGATTATTATCTGATGAGGGGATTTTCTTTTCTGTTTCATTCTACGTGGTGTTCTGCATGTGTCTTATACCTTTATAGGCATGTCCTTCTTTAGGTTAGGAAAGTTTTCCTTTATGAATTTGTTCAAAATATTTTATGGGCTTTTGAGCTGGGATTCTTTTCCTTCCTCTATTCCTATTATTCTTAGGTTTTATCTTTTCATGGTGTCCCAGATTTCCTGGATGTTTTGGGTCAGGAAGTTTTTATATTTAATATTTTCTTTGAGTGATATATTCATTTCTTTTGTTGTATCTTTCATGTCTAGATTCTCTGTTCTTTCCCTTGAATTCTGTTGGTAAAACTCCTCTGTAGTTACTGTTCAAATTCCTAAAGTTTTCATTTCCAGAATTTTCTTTATTGCTTCTATTTCCATTTTTAGGTCTTGAATAAATTTATTCATTTTCTTCAATCATTTCTTCTTGTATTTCTTTAAGGTATTTTTTTTCATTTCCTTCAAATTTTATTTTTCTGAATTTTGTTAAGAGATTTATTCATTTCCTCATTCAGAGATTTATTTATTACCTCCATTATCTTCATTAATTAACTTTAAGACCTTTTTCTTTTGCCTCAGCTATGATGAAATATTCTGGTGGGCTGTCCTGGCTCCAGGGGATTAATACTGCCTTGGCTATTATTGATTTCTATTCATGATCATTGATTATTTTTCATGTTGGTATTTAGACATCTGTGTTTTTGATGATAATAGGTCTAGGTGATGATTTCTGGATTTGTCTTTGTTGGGACGGGTGTTCATTTCGTGGTTTCCGTTTGCTTTCTGGATTTTCAGAAAGTATGATGAGTGCATGGGAGCAGGGGAGGCTGCCATGGGTGTTCTGCTACAGGACAGGGGATGAGGCTGGAGGATTGGATCTGAGGGATGAGAGAGAGAAGAAGGAAGCAGGCAGTCTACTTTGTTTTCTGGCTGGTAGGGCCTGCAGTTTAGCAGGGGTTGGCTGTGGAACTTGGGGGTTGGGATACTGAAACTCAGTGTGGGATGGGTGGTTAGAAGGAAATGGTTTGTGGGGTCCACAGGAGGTATGGGCCAGGGGGAAGGAAGACTGCAGCTGGTGTTCTGTTTCAGTGCTAAGGATAAGACAGTGAGACTAGGTTTGGAGGGGAGGAGGGAATGGTAAGGCTACTCATTTCCTTTATCTGTATCCCTGTTCTGTTTAGCTTGTGTGGTCCCAGTGAATGCCTGCTGGTGTGGACTCTCAGATAATGGGATGGGTTAGTAGAAGGAAGATTGGAGGAGATCTTTGTGCTCTATTTGGAATGGGGTCAAAGAGGAAAGGGAGACCAGAGCAGGTTATCTGTTATAGAACTGGGGATGAGACTGGTTGTTTGGGTTGTTGGATCTCGGAGCAATAGTAGAGATGTGGATCTGACTTCAGCCTACTTGGTGCCCTAGCGGGAGTGGTCTTTGGGTTAGCAGGAAGTACCTGCTGAGGTTGGGGTCTCAGGTAAAGAAGTAAGTGGGGATAGGAAGGTTACAATGAGAATATTCTGGGATCCACAAGTGGGGAACCCTGGGAATATTGCCACAGGTGTTCAGCCGCAGAACTGGGATTGAGACTGGAGGATTGGATCTGGGGCAATAGAGAGAGATCAGGTCTTCGTGTAGCCTACCTAGTTTTCTAGAAAGCATGGCCTGTGGGTCAGCAGGTGATTCTGGCTAATGTTAGTGACTATGAAAAAGCAATGAGTTTAAGGAGGGAGGTTAGTAGGGGAAGATCTGTGAGATCCTTATGGAATGGGAGCAGAGGAAAAGAAAGGCTGCCAAAGGTGTTCAGCTGCAGAGCTGCAACGCAAAGATTGGAGAATTGGATCTGCGGAAACAGAGAGGGAAGAGAATGTCTGCAGGCAGCCTACTTGGTTTTCTAACAAGGGTGGCTGGTAGTTTAGCAGCCTCAGTTTCAATTTCTAATGAGGCAAATATAGGTAAATGTAATACCTTTACATTAAGTTTTATATTAAGTATCAAATTAAAAATTTCAGGAATAAATTATCTGTAGTTTTGAACAACTTTATGACATGTTACAGAGTCATAAATAAGCCTATTATAGTTACACAAATGCAGGACTAAACAATGAGTGTGTGTGTGTGTGTGTGTGTGTGTGTGTGTGTGTGTTTATGGTCTAGTATTATCAATGGTCTGAGAAATCCACTTGAAATCTTCAAGCATATCCTTCAAGGGTCTGGACAGATTACTGTAAGACATTAAGACACAAGAAGCCATAGGCCAACTTTAAAGCTATATTTAAAATGAAAAGAAACTAGTCTGAAAAGGCTCTACTACACACTATATGTTAATGAAATGACATTCTAAAGTACTATGAAAATATTATCAAGAACAATGATGAGTGGTTATTAAAGGCTGAGAGATAAAGGATATTTTAAAAGACAAATTCATGGGACTTTTTAAGAGTAGTGAAACTACTTGGTAGCAGACCCTAGTAATGGATCTGTGTAATATTTTATATTCTGAACTTTAAAGCACAAAAGTGAACCTTTGGGAAGCCCCAGAACATACAACTAAAAAAATCATTAGGAAGGGAGGGAATTAGTTTAGAATGTTAAATGTTATAAAATAATATAACCTTATCATAAACATATGAAATAAGCATGGGAGAAAAGCAAGCATATTCTACTTAATGCAGTAAGTGAGTAAAATATGTGAGGCAAAAGGCAGCTTCAACTTTCTATAATCCTGTTGTCTAATTGGTAAAGTTGCCTAGTTGACATTTATCTGAAGATTTATACAGATATTTAACTTTAAATCATTAGTTTCCTCAACAAGAACAGTGGTTTATTTAAAGGATTCAATTGATGGAAAGTGGGTATTGTATTTATGGTTTTACTATTTTTGACAAGTATATAGATGTATAGAATGCATAGAATGTATAGATTTGTATTATTTTGATTTTGTATATGAACATGAGTCATAAGTAGGCAAGCAAATATGAGTACAAGTGCGTGTGGAAGTCAAAATAGGGCATTATATCCTCTGGACTTGGAGTGACAGGTGGTTGAGAGCTGCCCAACTTGGTTGTTGAGAACTAAACTTATGTACCCTTGCAAGAGCAGCTATTTCATGCTCTTAATTGCTGAGCAGCTCCTTGGTATGTATAGAACACATTTTAATTGTATATAGTACTCCCTTCCTATAATTTCCATTAGCTCTCTCCATTTGCAATATTCCCTTCCAGCTTCATATCCTTTTTTTTTCCTTCGTAACATCGTGAACTGAATTAATTTTGCCTATACATGCATGGATGTGGAATTGTCCACATGGGTGTGGACAACATGACAGTGGCCATTTCCCTAAAAATAGTGACTCTGTCAAGAGCAATCAATGGCTAACAGCTCCTCAGACAGGAGTGCTGAAGGGGTCAGTGTGGCAAGAGCGGAGAAAGTTGTACAAAGGATAGTATCTTTTCCAGCAGCATGTGGAAAGTAATTCAAGGAAGCAGCTCAGCCTGCATTCTCCCTGCTATGTTCTTTTAGAAAAATACTGCTGTGCAAGACAGGGCAGGATTCATACCACCTCGCCACACGAAATCTGTTTTGCAATGCTTTCAGGAATACACAGTGGCACAACTCTAAAGGGCACACTATGGTGGAATTTGAACTTAGTGTCATAGTTTCTGTAAATTGGCTTTTGAAAGCTCAAAATTGCATTACTTTACTTCTTTGGTGTTTCCCAATGTTGATATGATTTGTGGAGGTTGGATGTAAAGGGCACACACCAGGATTTCCATAATGAAAAGGAGCAATTTCTCATATCACAGAGATGTATACAAGGAAGAATGGTATGGGAAGACTCCCTGAATTTTATGTTCACAGTGACTGAATATTATTATTTAAATCTGAAAGACAATTTTTAACATAAGGTTATGATTTAACATGTAAAGCATTGTTCTTAGAAATTTGTTTAATTTAAAAGAATGCATTTTCTTACAAGAAATGATTCAAATATTCCCTCCAGGCTAAAGAGAAAGAAAAGAACTACAGTCCCTATAAATGGATATGATGAATGGGCTGTGAATATTGTTTTACCATTGCATATCATACTGTGGCATATAGAACATTTTTAGAAGTTGGGGAAATCTGAATTTCCTTTGTATATTCTCATAAATGTGGAATTTTATAACCAGTTTATGGAGTATAATTGTTAAAGGTATCAGGAGTTCTTTATATTTATACATGAACAAGTGCATTAAGAGTCTATGTATATGAGGCAATGCATAGGAATGAAGATGTAAAAAATAACTAATACGGATATAAAGTATATAGCATATAAAATTATGCACAGAGCAGTGGAAGTACTGAGGAAAGTGTGCTAGACACCATAAAATGCTTCTCCAACTCCTCCTGAAAGTATATAAGTAGTATTCACCTAAAGATATCTCAGAGTAAAAGTTACACAAAAATTTAAAAAATTATAATAATGTAAAAGTAAAACAGACATTAGTTCATTTTTTTTTTCTTTTTTAGTGTGCTCTTCTTCTTGCCAGCTTACTGTGCGTTAAGGGTTTTACACACACCATCTTAGCTAATTCTTAGTACAAAGGAGATTTCTATATTAATCCTACATGATAAGAAGAGGAAATGAAGGATTACATGCACATGTATCTTGTTCCACATAAGGAAAAAGGTGTATAAGTACAAAGGAAAGTTTAATTAGCAGAGAATGAAGTGACAAGATATATTAGGATTTAATTTTAAAGTAGAGAAGTTATCACTAAAGATGGGAGCAAAACTCGAATATGGGTATCTGTGAAACAGCATTCAGGCAAGGCCCTGTAAATATAAGTCTCCAACGTGAAAACACATGTGGAGTGTTCGGTGAATGGCCAAGTGGCCAATACTGCCAAAAAGGAGAGGTAGGTAGGTAGATGACAGATAGATAGACAGACAGACAGACAGATAGATAGGTGATGGATGGATACATAGGTTGATAGATAGATAGATAGATAGATAGATAGATAGATAGATAGATAGATAGATGATAGATAGATAGATAGATAGATAGATAGATAGATAGATAAAGCAGGCTGAGCACGCCTTGGGGAGCAAGCAAATAAACAATACTCCTTCATGACTTCTGCATCAGCTTTTGCTTCTAGGTTCCAGCCCTGCTTGATTTCCTGCCCCATCTTCTTTAAATGATGGACTATGATGAGGAAGTATAAGTCAAACAAAGCCTTTCCTCCCAAACTTGCTTTTGGTCATGGTGTTTCATTATAGCAACAGTAACTCTAACTTAAAGACATGGATACATATGTGTAGATGTAACCAATCGTCTTATTAAAATAAGAAACACAGAGCCAATGTAAAAGAGAAAGCCGAGAGGTCAGAGTTCAGAGCTAAAATCTTACCTCCTGCAATGCTCCTAGCTTCTGGGAAAGAGAGCTTCTTCCTGTTTGTCTATCTTTAAATAGTCTTTCTGTTCTGCCTTCTCATTGGTTGTAAACCCAACCACATGACTGCCTCGTCACTGCCTGTAAGTACCGCCCTCCAGGTCTTAAAGGCGTATGTCTCCAATACTGGCTGTATCCCTGAACACACAGAAATCTACCTAGCTCTTTTAACCACCACGCTCTTGCTATGACTCTAATAGCTCTGACCCCAGGGCAACTTTATTTATTAACATACAATTAAAATCACATTTCAGTAAAAATAAATTATCACCATACATATGAGACTGCAGACTGGGTATTGAACAGGAATTGGGTGGGAATCTTGGGATTTAAGGGATGGTTTGGTGGCATCTATAGTTCTGGAGCCACCAGTTTAAATACAGAATGTAAAATCCTGCCATGGGCTGTGATCCTCCACAGAGCAGCAAAGACTATGGGGCATTTCAATGTCAGTAGTCAGTTGAGTAAATGATCTCATCATTAAAGGTCTCTGAGAGGATATGACCACAAAATCGGTTAAAATCAAGACGATATTAAGTGTTGAATGCCTATTCAAGAAAGTATTACATGTCTAATCCATATTCGCAGTTGTTGCAAGAAGGAATTAGTGATAATATTTGTCAAATGCTACTGGGGGAAGGTACAGCGAAAGGTTTAACAGTTGGTAGTAGTGTGAAGATCACAGGGGACCCTGGCAAGTAGCTTCTGTGTAGAAGAGAAACAGGTATCTAATGAGAGTGGAACTCAAGGGACATGACCAGGTAAAAAACTGGCAAACATACAGCTGGCTTGAGATATTTGCCATAATGAAACCATAGTGAGGTGCTGGAGCCATGGCTCAGCAGTAGAGAGCACAGGCTGTTCTTCAAGAAGACCTGGGGTCAGTTTCCAGCAGCCACATGCTGGCTCATAGCTGTCTGCAAGTCCAGTTCCAAGGATTCCAATGCCTTTTCAAGACTCCATGGACACTGCACACACGTGTTGCAAAGACACAGATACAGGCGAAACAACCGGGCACATAACTAATATATAGCAATACTGACAACAGCAATAATAAAAGACTAGAGAAGAAAAGAAATGGGAGAGATGTTTCTACTACTACTATTTGTCCACAGAAGAATTGTGTGATTTATTCTATAATTAGAAACCTTAAGATACAGGAGAGGAAAAGAAAGAAGCAGCTAGAATAAGAAGAGCATGGGGCCTGGTGGGTAAGAAATACTATTTGAGAAATTCATCCTTGAAAATTTTTCCAAACAAAGGTAAAAACAGATTTATTAGGTACATGTGGTGGTAAAACTAACAAACGAATTTCATGTTATTAAAATGTTCTTCACATGAGAATTGAGATCTTCAGCTGAAAGGACAGAGACAGGAGGGCTGGAGTTTGAATGGGGTGTTTGTGTGTGTATGTGTGTGAAACCATCATAGAACATAGAGAATGAATGGGAGAAATATGATATTACAACGAAGACCCCCTGGAGGGTGAGAAGCATGAATTAAAATGCACTGCCCACAGGGAGCACAGCTTTTCCTCAGCTACTCTCTGCTCTCAGCGTTGTAGCAGAGGCAAGGATTTAAGAGGGCTACAGCACTATGTGAACATTAACCCAGCAAACTGCGTGATTCTTAGTTTCTTGGAATAAAATGTTTGCGACAAGAATTACAAATAGAATTGGCTTCCAACAGCTAATGGAAGTCTGGCCACAATATCATTTTCAATTATGTTCAATACATCTTGTTTCTATAATAGAAATAATTGCTCTGTACAAATCACAGATGACACCAAAAAAAAAAAAAGGTGATGTTCACTTACATTATGGCTTAACAGTTGCTTGAATTTGAATGGAAAGACAAAAACATTGAACTTATCACCCTACTTTCTGAACTGTATACAAATACTTGTTAGCTTGTGTTCAAAACCATGTGTTGTAGCAGGCCCTGGTGAGGGTTTTAGGACTGACTTAATTAAATGCAATATTAATTCCTCACATATTTTAAATTCAAACTTAATAATTCAATATAATGTTACAAAGTTAGGATGGTCTGAATATTTTCCCAGAGATCAAACTCTAATGGACACGGCAGAAATAATGAATTACAAAAAAGGAAGCCAAAATGTAGGAGCTGGCAGTGATGGTAAGATCAGACATCCACAATAATCAGAAAATGGGGACTAACTCAGTGATTCGAAAGCAACTTGGAATCTATTGATGTAGTTATTTAAAATAGAAATTTTAACCAATATGTCCATATCCATCATGAGAGGTGAAATAAAAAGCTTGCCAAAAGAATCTATCACTTAAAAAATGCATTTTGAGTGAATAGGCAGTTCAAAGCTCTTAAGTGAATTGCACTAAAAGGAGATGAAGCATCTTTGGGAGGCTAGAATTTGGAGTAGGAGAGCATAAAATAGAAATATTGTCATCAATTGAAGTTGCTGAAATAGATTGCATGTTTAAAATATGCTAGGGAGCTGTCTTAACTTCAAAAAGAAATTGAAGTATTTATAATTTTCAAGATTTCATGTAAATTGAACTAGTATTTTGAAGGCTGTGGTTGATGGAGCCCTGGTAGGAGGCTTGTCAATTAAATGAGATACTTGATCATTGAAGATTAGTGTTGGATGATTTAATTTTCCAAAAACACTGAGAATGTAGCTATTTATCCTGTTATATTAAAAGTGAATATTAATGACTGAGTTCTCCACTCTGTGTCTCCCATCTTTTTCTGCATTCCCTTTTATAGCAGATTCATAATTTCTTCACATTAATTTTGAGGTCATTACCATCGCATATCAACTGCAATAATTTCCAAGGAGTCACCCCCTAAGTCTTCACAAAAGTGGGGGCCTTTGTTTTCATTACTTATTTTTGGATGCTGAGTACCTTGTCTACTGGAAACACTCTTGGGTCATCACTCTGATCTCTCATTTTAAGAGAAATTTGCAGGTATGTTATTATTCAATTAAATACTGAATCTCTCATTAAGGATTTTCCATATTCAGTTATTCACAGAGCACAAAAAAAATTGGTGTGTATCTCATTAGAAAATTGAGCAGAGCAAAAAAAATGATGATGCAATGATATAATACAAGCAGCTAGGTAATTAAGTCTAATAATAATAGTTTTGAATTTTTAATGATCCATAATTTCTAAATTCCAATGATAGAAAATTTCACCTACACTTCAAAAGTATTAGATAAGACAATAAAATAAAAGCATCCAAAGATTTTAATCCTTACTAAAATTTGTAGGCAATGTTTTCATAGTTAGATTTAATTATGATTTTTTTCAAGGTAAATTTGCTGTGGTAAATACTAATCCACCAAAGCATTTTACAATAATAGTTGAATAAAGCTAATTTTATAATAATGCTATACCTTTAATTATTGTAATATACTATTAGCTATTTTGAAGTAGACAAACTAATTATATTGTGATATTCTATAATGGTATGACAAGCATTTGATATATCTTTTAATAATTTGAATTTCTCCTATTAGAGGAAAATATTACAATGATCTAAGTATTACTCTAATAATTTATATAAATATTAATAAATGAATACAGTGATTATACATATTTTGAAAATTTCTGTATGATTTGTTGCATTTTTCATGAAGAATCACATTTGGATATAGGACTTGATGACTATTTATAGAAAACACAGTGTATAGATACATATAAGGTACATTTTTTTAAAAAATTATGGGAATATTTAGTATTTAGAGCTGAACTGTGGCTCAAGAGATGACCCAGTATTTAAGAGCTCTTGCAGCCCTTGCTGAGGTCGTGAGTTTGGTTCCCAGCAACTACATTAATCAGCTCACTGTGCACCATATGTAAGCAGTGCCTACAAAGGCCAGAAGAGGACATTGAATCTCCAGGTATTAAATTTAGAATTTGGTATTCAGTGATAAATGCCTATTGTGTGTATATGTAAAACATGAAGTTCCACTCCTAGAGTCAAAAACAAACAAAAAAATCTATCTGTTCTGTTCATATTTTCTCTCTTTACCTCTTGCTGCCACTGTTCTTGACTTCCTGGCTTGGTGATGGATCTTGTCATTATTTGTTTTCTTTCCCATATAGTTTTAATTTTATCAGTTCGAAGGGAGAAACCCAATTTGGCTTTGATTTTGAAACTAGATCACAAGCATATGTTTTTCAGTTTGAAACTCTGTGAGACTGATTCACATCTCCCACCATCCTGATTTTGCTGCATTCTTCTGAGTGGTCTCAAAGCTAGGATACGTACATATTGTGGCATGTTAAAGCAGCTCTGGCAGGCAGGCTTGCCTCTGGTTATAGTGGCTCTTTACTGACAATGATTTGCTGCCCAGAGCTTCCAGACATGCATCAGCATTCTCTTTCTCTTTGTAACATGCTCGTTTGGGAAGCTCTGCCATTTCATAACACAGTTTTCTTTCAGTCCATAGATTCTGTGAGCAATTTCTTTAACTCAAAGACACCTAGAAGGATGCCTTGGTCTTGGTCAACTGAAGGTCATTAAGGTGAAGACCTTATTACATCTCTCACTGTGTAAAGATGCTGTGCCATTGAGTCTGCTCAACTATACTGTCCATCATTCGGGTGGGGAGTCCAGCCTAGAAACCTCCTGCTGGACCAGAGGAAAAAAGCCAGGAAATCCCTCATCTATTTTCAGGTTCACATCTAAGCTTCCATTTCAGGACTCCTCTCACTTAGTAGCTGACAGGTCCTGAAAAGTTTAGGACTCAATTCTCCTATTTACGTAGCATTTAAAATCTTCATAGAGCTTGATGAAGCTATGAGGTGAATGTCACCTTCTTCTTGGATTTCTGGCGTGCATTACATCCCATAGCATGGCACCTGCTATAATAAGTTTTCCTAACATCTATGCTGTAGGCCTCTGGTGTTGGGCATACAGGGAGCAGTGGGGAATTTTAACCCATATCCTCAATGCGTAATAATCAGACCAGAGTAACTGGTACATCTATGGAGTCTGACTTTATACGAGGAACATTTAAGAATACCCTTTATTAGATCTTTAAAAATTCCAAATTAATATGAGTAACCTAGTAATCCTGCTGTGTTCTAGGGCATTCAAACAGTTTTCAAAATATAAAACATTTTCTTACCTTTAAAAATGTCAGTACCTAGAAAATGAAAAGAATACTTAGCTTCATATCGGAAAACCACTACTGTGTTCTGTGTTATCTGTCCCTGGCTAGAATTTATTAGAAGAGTGGCTGGTAATCACTGCAAGTGCCAGGAAAACAACAGGACTGAAAAGACTGCTGTAAAGTAATTATAGTCTAAATACAGTTACCAAGAGCATATTTTTTAATTTACCTGGATATTAAAATGGAGTATATTTGCCATTGACTCAAATTCATTACCCATGTGTCAGTTAAAAAATTGCAAGTAAATCTTATACAATCATGTTTTTTTCACAGAATAATTGCTCCCAGAAAATATAATTTCTTCCTTTTGTGATCCAAGAAAATTTTCCTGAAAAGTAGCTAAATAGTTGAGAGATATTTTTTCCTCCTTTCCTCATGGCTGGTTATCTCAAATGAAATTTTCCCGAGAGCTGTTTTGAAGAACTATGAAAAACCTAGCCTGCTGTGTACTGCTTTTCTGTCTCCAGCTGGGAGAAATAAACTTTCTGTGTGGGCATGTTGTTGTTTTCATCATGAAGTCAGAATTCATGTGCTGGAAAACATTATACCATCCAACTCTTCTTCCAATTGTAAATCCACAAATCTTCTTAATATTCAACTTACTGCATTATGTTTACAGAGGTTGGACAATTCTAATATCACGCAGTTTCAAAATAAAGAAGAACCTGTGTGCTTGCTAAAAATAGATGCTGAAAATGAAAGCTCACCTCTGCAAGGTGAAGTTTCCTTCATGACACCCCATGGTCCCTCCAACTTTCCCACACTTAACAGATGTTTCCTGACTAGTAGCCCAGCTTTACATCTTCCTCACACAAAGTAATCAACAAAGAAGTTTGAGAAGACACTGAGTCCAATAATTCTCCCATTTTTGTTTAGATAACCTTGGAGTAAATTAAAGCCTTCATTTAAAGTTACAGCACCAGGAAAAGCAAAGAGTGGCAAGAAAACGCCTCCAGCATTTCCCAGTGCCTTCAGCTGGTTTATCCTCATCACCCATGTGCATATAATACACGTATTCTAGAGCTTATTCCTGTCTAGACAGGAAATATATAAGTATTTTGACAGAAAGTCATTGTAAGAAACACACATGTTATTTACACTTAGCTATTCAGGTTCACATGAGTTTAGGTTTTATGGGAAACAACATAATAAATATACATATTCTCTATCACTCATTTTCAGACAGTAATGATTAATGACTCCAATGAAAGTAGAGTATTGCTTGAAAAAAATCAGTTGAAATATGATTATCAAAGGTGAGATTAGTAATTAAACCATGCTAAATTGCATTTTCTCAAAGAAAGAAACAGAAATGATTCTATAAAAGAATATATATATTATTAAAACTATTTAATTTAAAGATAGCTACTAGTCCATGAGACTACATTATTACATATTAATAAGTGTTTATTAATATGTAGTTGAACCTCCATTTTCAAAAATGAGATGAATTCTACAGTGATGCAATCACCTTAGACCAATGATTTTCAAATTTTTTATACTAATAAATTTGTTATGCTCTTGAATATTAAAGAATACAATGAATGTAAAGGTAGTGCACTTATATATATTGTCTTCATTAGACATTGAAACTTGGAAATTTGTAAAATTAAATATTATAATAATAACCCATTTTTTTAAATTTTTTAAGTAAAAATCTTTTTATTTATTTATTTTTAATTTTATAATTAATTTAATTTTACATATCAGCCATGGATTCCCCTGTCTTCTCTCCTCCTGCCCTATCCCCCTGCCCTCCCCCCAATTCACCCCCCATTCCCACCTTCTCCAGGGCAAGGATTCAGCTCAGCCTGGTAGATTCAGTCAGGCAGGTCCAGTCACCGCCTCCCTTCACCCAGGCTGAGCAAAGTATCTCAGCGTAGGCCCCAGGCTCCAAAAACCCAGATCATGCACTAAGGACAGGTTCCAGTCCCACTGCCTGGGGGCCTCCCAAACAGTTCAAGATAATCAACTCTTCCACTTACCAGAGGGCCTGATGAGATACTATGATAAATGAAGATCACATGAGAATAGGAAGAAGCAAAGTGCTAGAGAGGTCCCCCCAAATCCACAAAGATACCTCCACAATAGACTACTGGCAATGGTCGAGAGAAAGCCCAAACTGACCTACTCTGATGATCAGATGAACAAACGCCCTAATTATTGTGATAGAACTCTCATCCAGTGACTGATGGAAGTGGATGCAGAGATCCACAGCCAAGCTCCAGGTGGAGCTCCAGGAGTCCAATCAGCAAGAGAGAGGAGGGATTGTATGAGCAAGAGATGTTGAGATCATGTTTGGAAAAAAGCACAGGAACAAATAGCCAAACTAGTGGAAACACATGAACTATGAACCAATAGCTGAGGAGCCCCCATGGAATAACCAACCCATTTTTTACTAGTTTAGGTAATTGGTTTTTGGAGGCTGTAAGTCTCTTATCTACAATGTCTGACTTGGTAAAAATTAGCTGAGTTGTCTCTCCTGCCTCTGCATTCAGATTATCGTGTTGCTCTATGGACCACGGTGGTTGACCACTTCATCATACCCGGAAGAAGAGAGTCAAAAAGGAGGAGTACAATGAGAGATTTAAGTGTCCTAATAAAATGGACCAGCCTCGTTTTTCTCTGTTTTCTCGATGACTAATTTAACATACATGTGTATATAAGAAATACAAAGGAAATGACTATAACAAGGACCATTAATATTTAACCTAGAGAAAGAGTGGGTCCGATTAGAGTTTTCAAAATAATATTAAAAAGGAAAAAATATAATAATAATTGTAGAAGTCTGAAGATAATTTTATTTAAAGGAAAAACCCCAGTGCAGTCAAGACACAAATATCAGCAGCTTCCCAAAGGAGGAGAATGAAAAACAGAACAAAGAAAAAAGGAGGAAACAAAATTATACCATTTAAGTTAAGCTGGTATGAAGGTCAGACACATGGTGAACAAAAAACCATATGAGGGAGGTAGCTTTAGACAGAGTAAGGTATCCCAAATTGTCTAGTTTGCCTGATCCAGTCTTTATGTGAGAGTTCATACCTAGTCTTATTGCATCTTGTTATGCAATATTCAGTTGATATCCCTGGGAGCACTGCTCCTTTCTGAATGGAAATGGAGGAGCACTGGATCTGAGAGGGAAGGTAGGTACAGGGAGGCAGGGTACTGGGAGAAGAAGAGGGAGGACAGGCTGTGGTTGGGATAAGAATAAATTTAAAAAAAAAACAAGAATAAATAACTAAGTAAATAAAATACTACCACTTTTCAGTAGGTTGAGAGCACTCACACTATTGGATTAAGACTTCTGTCAAATTTTCCTGCCTGACAATCACCTTTCCTGAAGCCAGCCTTATATATCTTATACAAGATGGAAATTTTCACATATTATTTCTTCAGATAATTTCCACATCCATTGTTTCTGTTCAAATATATAAAAATGAGCTCCATGTTTCTTATTCACTCACTTGTATATATAGCTCTGTTCATTTCTCATTACTTTTTTCTTGTTTGTTCATAGCTTAATGATACCAAAGTTGGCACTTCTTTTTAACCTATGCCCTGCTGTTCAGTGCAGCTTGTGAGTTTTGATATTATGCCCTACAATCCTATAGTTTATGATCATTGTTCATTTCCCATTTATTTGTTACTTTTGTTAACATTCTATTTCTAGAATTTAAGTGATTTTTTTCACTAGAATATCTGCAAAATGGTTATTTTAAAATAATGTTTTCAGATAATTTAAATATCAGTGTTATTTTCATTTTAAATATTTCTAAATTTAGACCTCGAGTATCCACAGAGGCTGATGTGTTAAAGAGTTGGTTCCAGAGTGAAACAATGGCAATGTAGGGGGACCTTGGCTAAGAAGAACCAGAGGGGAATGTCCTTAGGATATAGTGGATATGGCTTCAAAATATATGGTGCCTTCTTAGCTTTGAAATGTTGCTTCTTTGTAATGATACTTTTCCCCCAGTGTGTGCACCTGTCATGATGTAATGCCTCCCCAGAGGCCCAAACTCATGATGCCAACCAATAATGGACCCCACCATCCAATACTGAGAGCCAAACAAGCTTTCCTCATTGTATGTTAATTATCTCATTAATCTCATTATACTGATAAAAATCTGACTGAAACACACTTATTGATGAGCATTACCCCATGTGTTGAAGTACTAGTAGGTACAATGCCAGATATCTTTGGACTATATATTAGGCATTTTCAGTATTATACTTTGATATTTAAATCCTACAGAAACTATTTAGATTGGTTCTGACAGACAAATGATTCAGCTATAAAGGCCAATTAGTTCTTTGGCCCCCATACCTACTATGAGTATAGCTAACATCAAATCCTTGATGGTGCCCTTTGGATCCTTCAGGCATGTGCAGCAGTTAATACCAGTCTGTGGGCAGGAAGTACAGCAGCATACCTCAATATCTTATTTACTATCTGATGAGCATCAAGTACACTCTTAGAGAGGCATTTGAATGTCACAATATTTTCATGGGGTGACTCCCCGAAAGCTCTTCACTCTTTGTTTCCTTTATGCTTTCTGACACTCGAGGGCTTCCCATTTAATTAGCTAGAAATCTAAAATTTACTTAGTTTTATACTGGTGTGCATCTTTATTATTGTATCCTCCTTAGGGTATAAGCGACATGAGAAGGAGAAAAGGGGAATAAAAGTAACAGCATTTTCCAAATCAAGGAGCAAGTCTCCCAAGCCTGGAGCTATGGAATTACCTAGGAACCAATATGCAATGAAATAAGTAACTGAATTTCCAATTCCTTTTCATATAATATTTTTATGAATCCTTTCATAATATTATGCACACAATGGATTTTGATCATGTTCACCCATATTTCTCCCCCTAATGCCTCCAAGATCTATCTTCATGTCTTCTGGTTTTTGGAGCTTGTGTTTTTATCATCTACAAGGTCCAATATGTGTTGCCTGTGTTCATGTGTGTGGCTCCATCCACAGGACCATGGAGGATTTACCATGGCCCATTTATATTTGGATTCTAGGGTTGAATCTTTAGATTTGTGGTTTAAAATGTCATGCCTGTAGAATCTAGGAAACTCAAAAGAAACTCTTGGTGGGGAGGGTGAAGAAATCCTTAAGATTAAGGTGGGGCCAGGCGGTGGTGGCCCACGCCTTTAATCCCAGCACTCTTGAGGCAGAGGCAGGTGGATCTTTGTGAGTTCAAGGTCAGCCTGGTCTACAGAGTGAGATCCAGGAAAGGCGCAAAGCTACACAGAGAAACCCTGTCTCAAGAAAAAAAAAAAATTAAGGTGGGGGAGATAAAATACAAGCGATAGGAACAGAAAAGGACATAAATTATCTTCTATAAGCAGGAAGAAAAGAGAATATTGGAGGATTTCTGTACTCTCTCTCGAAGCATTGTAGATTATCTGTATTGTTCATCCAATAGAAATATAAAGTACTTCCTAAAACCATGAGTGCTAGGAGGTGAGGCAGTCCCGGGCTGTAGGGAGTGCTGCACTCAGGCTAATAACACCAAAAGAGAAATACATTCGGAATGGACTTTGTATCTTCAAGTTACGCAGTCTCCCTGTTACTATTTAGTTATTCTCATCACCTTATCACTGTCCTAAATGTTCAATCTCCATTTGAGGATTAGTTCAGTGGGAGAGAATGTAATGTGCACGTTAGTAAATAATAAAATTTTCAAATGCACTCTTTCTTATAATGAAACTAGGGAAAGCAGCCATTAAAACTAAATATGTGTAAATCATAAGGTCGAAGATAGCAGAAAAATAACATGTAACCAATTATATGATTTTTCTTTATGGTGGTCAGAAATATAAAAAGTAAAATACTAGTATTACAATATTTTGGATTGTAACATATTGAAATATGTGTACTGCTTTTAAACACATGCAGATATAAAAATATTTTACAGGAAGAGCTGTAATTCTGCATTTCAACATTCTACATTATCTAACACAATTGAAGAAAGAGAAGAAATGACACATGGCAGGCACAGAAACTATTGTTAAAAGAGTCTAAAATGTCTCTTAAAATCATGAGTAGAAAATGAGTGTTTGAATGATGTGTTGACCATGTACAGTGAGTGAAGCCAGGAAAACGTTTTAAAATATAAAAGCAAGTGTGGAAATATTGGAATTCATTAGAACTGATAATGTTTCATATGTATCACTACTATTTATATACCTTTAAATTTTGGGAAATAGAAATGTAAAGAATTTAATAACTGAGAAAATTTGTTCCTTCTATTGATTTAGTTCATTTATTCTGGTCAGACCAGTGGTCATTACTTTACTTGCTGTAAAGACAGAAGAGAAGAGATTTAAATATTTTTTCCTGAGTTAATTAAATCAAAGTTATTTAATAAAACGACTTTAATAGAATGTTTCTAAAGCAGCCCTAAATAACTTTAAAAAGTAGGCTTATTTTCTATTTAATTTCAAGTATATTACTCTCACAAATTGCAGCTTAATAAAAAAACTGAAGAGAATAATCAAATCCTATCCTTAAATGAGATCAAAGCTAAATATGTTTTTAAAATTAGTCAAATTTTGTATCATTGCCTAATACTATAAACATTATAAATTATGGAAAAATGGTCCATCTCTGCCATTCCATTTGTAGATGATTAAAATAATCTCAATGAAAATAACAAAAAGTAAAGCCACTGTCCCTCTAATTTCTTCCTAAGAGATCATAAATAACTGCACACAGATAAAATGATTTTAATCTTTCTGCAGAATTCTTCATCCTTATAATAAAATGTTAGAGTCTGTCCAACTTTCTAATGAGGATAAAACATATATCCTACAAATAAATTCTTGCTCACATTTTCTTTTGAGAAAGTACTAAGAAATTAAGTTAGGAGCTCTTTTGCAGAATAGAAATGCTCAATCCTGCTTCCTCTATTTCAAACCTTTTTCTTTGTAAATATAACATCCCTATTATTTATATGTCTATTTCATGAATAGTGCAACCTTAAATATTTTAATGATCTTCTTCATTCTCTCAATCAAGAATTGAAGAAAAGAAAGAAATGTATCTGAGGTATGATTTAAACAATAACAATGAATGTAGGGTGTTTCATGCTTAGAAAGATGTTGCAGATACTAGAGGAGTAAGCGTCAAGGAAGTAGGCCAGCAACACTAACATAAGGAAACACACAGAACTCCACACTCCTTAGGTGGGAAGCCTTTGGCTGAGGCTGCCTCCACCACTGCTCCTGTAGCCACCATGTCTATGCTTCTCTAAACAAAGACTGAAAACATGCAATTATCAAACTTGACAGTTGAAATTGCTTCTGAACACATTTATGTATTTTGTAAGTTGTATTGGCATATAGTTGTTTTAAAAAGTGATGAGTTTTATATTTTCTTTCAAGTATATCTTGTAATTTGATGATTTTCACTGATCATGTCTTTACCAAGCTGACCATTCTTTCCTTCTACTATACCCCTTCTGTCCCATAATCTCAATGTGTGATATATATGTATGTGTGTCTGTGTCTGTGTACATATAACACATACGAATATAGTATATATGTATTTTCAAAATATAAATGTGTATATTCATAAATGTTATATTTGTATATAAATGATTTGCATATACCGATGTAAAAATATATGGCATACAAATGATAGGAAATATGATATTCATTTTTTTAGAGTTAGTTCTTCAAGTATCATTTATTGTAGAACATAGTGGTACACACCTTTAATCCCAACAATTGGAAGGCAGAAGTAGGAGGATCTTGAATTGAAGGACAGCCTGGTCTTTAAGCTGTCCTTTGGGACACATAGAGAGACCCTGACTCAAATAACTAAGCTCTCCTAAGAAAATGCAACTGAAAAAAAGGGGGAGAAAATAATTTAGTATAATGATCTCCAGTTTAATCCATTTTTATGCAATCAACATAATTTCATTCTTTATGGATAAAAGAAATTCCATTCTGCATATACACCACATTTTCTATATCCATATTTTTGTGTTTTAAATGTTTTATTGGCATATATACACTGAATATTGTAATGGATTCACAAATACAGTTTCATTCAAGTGCTGTACTTGTACTGTTTGAATACTCCGTATCAACCTCTTCCCTTCCTACTCGTCACCTTCCTCCCCCTAGACAATGTTGCTCCCAATGTCACGTCTTTATGTCTCTACAGTAGCCAGAATCTACAAATGAGAGAAAACATGCAATTTTTTTCTTTCTTGGTCTGAATTACTATACTTAATAAGAAGATATAGCTCCAGTTGTATCTTCTTGCAAATGGTATAACTTCAATCTTGTTTATGGCTCATTTGAACTCCATTGTGTATACACACCATATTTGATTTAGCCATTTATCTATTGATAGATACATTGGCTGATTCCATAACTTGATGATTGTGACTAGTGGTGAAATAACATGGATGTGCAAATATCTCTCTGGTGGATTTATTTAAAATCCTTAGCCTAGATGTCCAACAGTGGTATAACTTTGTCATATAGTCATTCTATTACCTTATTTTTTTTTTAGCCATAACAGTTGACATGTTATTTTTTTTCTTTTTACTGAAAATAGATTTTTTACTAACATAACATATTCTGAATATAATTTACCCTCTCTCTACTCTTCCTAATTTGTCTTTACCCCATTCCCCATCTGAACTCACTCCCTTTCTTTCTCTCATTAGAAAACAAACAGGTTTATTAGGAATAATTATAATATAAGGAAAGCTATCACATCACAATTGGACAAAAAAAAGGAGAAGAAAAACAGCTCAAGAGAAGACACAAAAAGTAAAGCCAGATACACATGCAGAGACACACTCCTTGGCACACTCGGGAATTCTATAAAAACACTAAACTGGAGGACATAATATATATACAAAGGACCTCTGTATGGAAATGAAGATAAAGTGTGGTGGTATGTGTGTGTGTGTGTGTGTGTGTGTGTGAAATAAGATAAAAGTTTAAAAAAAATAGTCCCAACAAATATTATGAGCAAGTAACCTCCATTGGTGCCTTTGAGCTGCTTTCTGTTGGCCATCTGCTGCTGGAAATGCAGCCTGCCCTTAAGAGCAGTGTGTTGCCCCGTTAAGACACCCTTGGAGGAAACTAAATTTTTATTTGTATGTGCTCTTCAGTTGGATACAACTTCTGAGCTAGGCATGAGGGCATGTGTCCCCTACTCCTTTCAGATTCAGGACCACACTTGGTATAGGCCCATGCAGACCCAGTGTGTGCTGCCTCAGTTTCTAAGAGTTCATTTGTGCATTTATCCTGTTGATTTCCAGAGCTTTGTCTCCTTGATGTGCTCTTAGGGCTTAGTGTTCCAAAGTGTCTCACAATTTGTCTGGCTTTGGATCTCTGTATTTGTTCCCAGCTGCGCAGGTGGAAGCTTCTCTGATGATGGATGAGCAAGGAACTGATCTGTTAGTGTAGTGGCATATACCTTAATTCCAACACTAGTTAACCATGAAGGTCTGGAGGTCTGTACAGACAGACAGAAAGTGACAGAGCTGGGTAGGAAGAGGAAGTGAGGTAGCTGGACATAGAGCAAATTAGAGGGCAGAACAGCAAGGCCTATATGTGTGGGTAGATAGGAAGTAACTCGCATTTGGAAGCTGCAGAGTTGGTGAGGTAAGGTTGGCTGGTGGCTTTCCCTATTTCCCTGATCTTTCTAAGGCTTTCACTCCTAAATTTGGCTCTGTATTTTTTATTTAATAAGACCATTTAGAAATTCATCTACAATTGGTACTCAATGAACATGGCAAGAATTCATTAAAAAGCCATGTATGGGCTTACAGGGACCCTGACTCAAGCCCGGTTACACAGCTCAGGCCGGAGCACATGGCTGGACTTTCTTTGGCTTTCTTTATCCTGGTGGGTGTGGGCTCTCCTTCTTCACTATCTCTAGTTGGAATGTCCACCTAACCTTATTCTGCCTCACCATTGGCCTAACAGCTTTATTTATTGGCCTATCAACCAATAAGAACAACACATATTCACAGCATATAGAATGATATCACCCATCATTTCCCCTTTTCTTTCTATTCAAAAGGAATGTTTTAACTTGAACATAGTAAAATTACATATAACAAAACAGTTATCAAGCAAGAATTATAGTTATAATATCTAGGCTATTTGTATTTGGCAAAACTAAAGAAGATATCCTATCTATCCTATATTTGTTAGTCTAAGATTTTCATATCTACTTTATCACTTATTATAACCAAGGAAAACCATAATTATAACTATCTAGTCTTCAACACATCAAAGACCTCAGAAAGATACATTATTATCTAAGTAAACAGGAAGAGCATTGTAAGCAACTTCCAAAAATCTAGAATGACAGAGACAGCTGGCTGCCTGGACAGTCACCCAAAGTTTTTTTTTTTTTTAACATTGGGGCTTCCATTCTTTAGCCTACAGAACTAGAGTCTCTCAGTTGCTTCTCTCTGTGTCCTGTAGAATGTCTGGCAGTTTCTTCTGTGAAGGAGGAACCTGAAGGACCATCTCATCTTGCGAAGTTCAGTGGTCACCTTCCTGTGGGTCCTGCATGTCCAGTCAATATATTTTGTCAAGCAGTCCAGGCAAGAACAGTTTCTTCCCCAAATGGCTATTTTTGCCAAGAAGAAGATAAACACCATATGGAGTGTCTTAGTCGCCCATCTTTTTCTTTGAAGTAAATGGGTCCTGCCAGGAGCAGACGTGTCTTACGCTCTACTACCTGAGCCGGCCTTTTACTCCGATCTCTAGGCAAGCTTTATTTATTAAAGCACAAATAAAATATCACCCCATTTCAGCACAAATAATAATATCACCACAGATAAGTATAGCAGAATATAATTTAAAGTCATTTTTATTACTACATTTTTTTTTTTAATTTTAGACAAGTGTTTTGGTATCACCCTAAATCCCTGGGCTTTCTATCATGAGGCTCTTGGTCACTAAAGCAGTGTCAAATATGGGTTCCATCTTGTGGAAAGTGCCTTAAGTCCAATCAGACTTTGCTTGGTTACTCCAACATGCCTTGTGCAACCATTGCACTATCGTATCTTGCAAGTGAACACCATAATAGATCAAAGCGGGTGTGGCTGGATTGGAGTTTTATGTTTTTTCTTTGGCAGCAAGCAGAATAGCTTCCTGTACCAAAGACACTAGGACATAGGGGTAGAGCCACGATGTAGGTACCAGCTCAACTACATGTTCAATGAGTTGTGTAGGTGATATATTCAGCAATAGAGTCTTGCTAACAATTTGTAGAGAGTGAACTATAGTCTTGCCAAAAGCCTGAGTTGTTTGGGGGTTCTCACATAACACCCTTTGCCAACATCTCAAATATGTGTAAACCAATATTGGTTAGGGAAGCTAAATTTGATACCAATAGATGTCCAGAAAGAACTCTGTCTGCCCTGTTATGTGACGATTTCATTGAGATTGCCTTCATATATGTATATATTGGGGAAGATGCTGTTGTATTAGGTTTCCATACCACCCCTCAAATGACTTTTTCTTTTAGCTGCCTCTCCCAGTATTTCCCCTTGTCTCCCATTCTTCTCCCTTCCCACTTGATCACCCAGTCCCACCCTTCACAGATCCATGTCTGTCTATTCTATTTCCCCTTCCTAAGGAGATGTACCTGTCTGCCCTAGTGCCTTACTGTATACTTCTGTAGGTTACCTCTATAACCTCTGTAGTTCTATGAGTTATTGCTGGCACTCATTCACTAAACAGCTAATATCCACATATAAGAGAATATGTCCACATTTGTCCTTCTGTATCTAGGTTGTCTCACTCAGGGTGATTTTTTTTTTTCTATTTCTATCCATTGATCTGCAAATTTCCTTTTTTTTAAAACAACTGAATTATATCCCATTATGTAAGTAGTATTTTATTGTTTTCTTTATGCATTCATCTTTTGAGGGGCATCTAGGTTGTTTCCAATTTCTGGTTATTGTGAATATAGCAGCAATGAATGTTTCAGCAATTTTTTTCTGTGGTAGGATGAAGCATCCTTTGGATATGCCTGAGTGGTACAGCATGATCTTGAGCTAGATAGATTTCCATATTACTAAGTACCTGCCACACTGATTTTTATAGTGGGTTACAAGTTTGTACTCCCACCAGCGATAGACGAGTGTTTCTCTTATTCTACATGCTCTTCAGCATGAACAGTCATTTGTTTTATTGATCTTAGACATTCTGATGGGTGTAAAGTACTCTCAAAGTTGTTTTGACTTGAATTTCCCTGATGACAAAGGATGTTGAACATTTCTTTGTTTCACAGTCATTTGAAATTCCTCTTGAGAATTCTCTGTTTAGATCTATATCTCATCTTTAATTGGGTTATTTGTTTTCGTGATATCTAGTTTTTTGAGTTCTTTCCAGTTTTGAGTATTAGCTGTCTTTCAGAGATATACTTGTCAAAATACAGTCCCATTACATAGGCTGTCACTTTGTCCACATGATGGTGTCCTTTGTCATGCAGAATTTTCTCAGTTTCATGATGTCCCATTTAGTTCTTAATCTTTGTGTTAATCTGTGCTAATGGTGTTCTGTTCAGGAAGTTTTTGTTGTTGTTGTTTGTTTTTTTTTTTTTTTTTTTTTTTTTTTTACTGAGCTAATGAGTCAACATTCCTCACCACTTTCTCACTCTGTCACTTTCTCCTCATGTCACTCAGTGACATGGTATTGTTATAAGGTCTTTGATCCATTTGCAGTTGAGTTTTGTGCAGGGAGTTAAGCATGGCTCTGTTTGCATTCTTCTACCTGTAGTCATCCGCTTTGACCAGCACCATTTGATGAAGATGCTGTCTTTTCTTACAGTGTTTCTGGATTCTTTATTGAAAATCAGATGTCTATAGGTGTGAATTTATTTCTTGGTCTTCAATTCTATTCCGTTGGCCAATGTGTATATAATTTTGCCAGTAACATTTTATTTTTATTGCTCTAGCTTTGTAGTACAACTTAAAATCAGGAGTGGTGATACCACAGCAGTGCTTTCATTATTGAGGGTTTTTTTTTTTTATTTTCAATTAAAAAGAAGTAGAGTTGGCATATATTAAATGAATTTTTAACACAGATTTAAGAATAGGGTCAATAAAGAAGCACTTGACCAGAGGGAAGCATAACTCCAAGCACATGGGTGCCTGCTTCTCAGGAGAGAATACCTCGTAATTATCATTTATTAGCTTATTAGCTGTAGTATAGATGGGTCTGAGTCTGGGGTCATTTGCTGAAGTTCCAGGTTCCTGTTTCCTAGAAGAAAATTAATCCAGGAGACAGAAATATGATGGAAATAGAGGTTTTATAACAGAAGAGAGAGGCTCTCCTCAGAAAGGGGGAAGTTTAGAGAGGTGGGGCAGGACCAAGCCTCAAGTGCCTTGGGTCTCCAATGTCAATACCCATTGTAGGTTATTTAAATAGCTCCATCTTTCTGTAACATTCAGATGGCCATCCCTGAGGCTTTTCTCCAGCATTCTCTGTCTTGTTTCATGGATACAGCTCCTGGGAGGGCTTTCCAGTCTTTTTGCCAACTGGCTTCTTTCATGTTAATCTTAATGCTTTTTAAAAAAATCCCTCCATATTTTGACTTTGTTCTTATAGTTATATATAATCAATGTTGGTGGCTTC
This sequence comes from Peromyscus leucopus, assembly GCF_004664715.2. Classification (NCBI taxonomy): domain Eukaryota; kingdom Metazoa; phylum Chordata; class Mammalia; order Rodentia; family Cricetidae; genus Peromyscus; species Peromyscus leucopus. The sequence continues at coordinate 43,310,881 of NC_051077.1, read as the reverse complement.
TGATGTTGTATCTCAAAGGGCTCCTAAGGAATATAAATGAGACTACAGTGAAATCCTGATAGATTTACTATCAGGATTATGATAGGCACTGGATAGAATTACAGCTGATAGATTAAAGACAAAATCTGGATCACAAAGGTGTGAAGAAGTTGGATATTTTCAATGTTTACAGAAGTTAACATCTTGTGAGAATCCTACAAAATATCTGGAAAAGAAGTAAGGTGGTACTCAAGGTAAGATACACACTCAGGCCTTGTAGTTCAATGATATTTTAACATTCTTACTTGAAAATATTTCAATATAACAGAAGTATTCTCTTTGTAGGTAACCTTGATTCTCAGCTGTTAAAGGGCTTCCAAAAAACTCTGTAGATTCTGAACTCTTTTCTCTCCTATGTCCCCATAATTTTCCCTTTCTATCCTCAGTCAAGTCTACCAAATTGCCATTCTTTGGGTTGAGCTACTCTGTTTAGCAGATAGTCCAGCCAATTGTCAGTTATTGTAACAAGTCCATACATTCCTCTTGTTTCAAAGAGTTTATAAAGTATAAGACTAAGTGACAATCAATACTTAATCTCTTAGAGGAAATGCACAGTAGCACATTCCCCTGCTTTGTGTAATCCCTGTTTGTTGTTGTTGTTTGTTTTTGTGGGGTTTTTTTGTTTTAATTGATTCTTTGGGAATTTTATATCATGCACCCCAATCCTATTCATTACCCAGCCCCTCCCTCTCGTAGTTCCTCCCCCAAAAGAAAGCTAAGAAAAGAGTTAAAATAACATGAAAATAAACAATCATTTTAAAAAAGAAAGAAAAAATGAACAAACAAACAGAAAACCCCACTTCACTCCTTTGTCTTTCCTACCTCTCTGATGCTTCTTCATTCATCTTAGTGGCATTGGGAATTAGAGGGTAGCATGCAGTAGACCCTATTGTTCAAACAGTTTTACTGGCAAATGTTAATTGTGTAATGAGTTGATGGTCAGGTTCAAGCCTCTGGCTTTGGTACACCATAAAAACTGGGGGTTCCAGGAAAGGAGCAAAGCTATGCAGAGAAACCCTGTCTTGAAAAATGAAAAACAAACAAAACAAAATAACAACAAAAAAACACCTGGACCCCTACCGAAAATCCTCTCTGATAACCCTGCTCTTGTCCCAAGTCATGGAGATCCTGTGTCTATGGTTCCAGAGGACCAGTCCCTTCACACACTCTAGCAGGTTATCAAGATAGGGTAGATGTTGGGATGTACCTACTCCAAGCCCAGGATGTATGCCTAGGTCGCAGCTGAGTTGGTAAATCCAGGCTGCTGGGACTGTTCTTCTCAGGTAAGGGGCAAAGCCAGCTCTCCCAGGCCTGCAGTGAGCGGTAGGGCCAGTTTTCCCAAGTGTGAGGATGGGGTAGCTCGCTCCTATTAGGGTGTGGGGCCAGCATTCCCTTGCTGGGATCATCAGGGTCCATTATCCCAGGGCCGGGGTGGTTAGTGGTCAGCTCTCCTGTTGAGGGACACGCAGGTCTCTCTGGGCCAATGGGGTTGGGGCAAGCTCAGCAGGACACTTGTACTTCAACAACACATCATTCACTGCATGGTTCAACAATTGAAGTGCATGGGCCCCTGATGATAATGCAAGCAACGGACATCCACATATACCCTAACTACTACAGGACCACGGACCCAGATGTGTTCAGCAGCAGCAGCTTGGAGCCAGTTGTCACCAGGGCCCCAGGCAGGAGTGCAGGCATCTCAGATCCCGATGAGCTCAGCAGCAGTGTGGTCCCTGGGCTCCATCCTGGCCCCATGTGGCAGTTCAGACTCTGGGTAGTTGCATAACTCTTGATGGCGACAGGAGTCACAGAGTTCAACACAGATGCTGGCTGCAGCAGGATCATAGACCCAGACCATTGACTCTGTAGATTGCTTTTGTCCATTTTCACTCTGTTCATCCTACTGATCCGTGAGTATGGGGAGATCTTTCCATCTTCTGATACCTTATGCTTCTTTCTTCAACGTCTTAAGGTTTTTATCCTACAAGTCTCTCGCTTGTTTGACAAAAGTTATCCCATGATACTCCATATTATTTGAGGCTATAGTGAAAGGTGTAGTTTCTGTGATTTCTTTCTCAACCCATTTGCCATTTACATATTGGAAAGTTACTGATTTTGTAAGTTAATTTTGTACGAAGCTACATTGCCAATTATATTTAACAGTGACAGGAGTTTCCTGGTGGGATATTTAGGGTCACTTATATTTACTATCATATTACCTCCAATAAAGATGCTTTGACTTCTTCCTTTCCAGTTTGTGTTGCCTTGATTTCATTTTGTCTTTTTGCTCTAGCTAAAACTTTGATTATTATCCTGAATAGGTTTGCAGACAGTGCACAACCTTGTCTTGTTTCTGATTTTAGTGGAATTTCTTTGAGTTTCTCTCCATTTAAGTTTGATGTTGGCAGTCTGCTTGCTGTAAACTGCCTTTATTATGTTGACATATGTCCCTTGTAACCCTAAAATTTCTGGGACTTTTATCATGAAGGGGATTGTGTCAAAGGACTTTTAGGTATCTAATAAGATGGTGTGTTTTTTTTCATCTTTCAGTCTGTTTCTGTGGTGGACTACATGTACAGATTTATGTATGTTTAACCTTCTGTGCATCACTGAGTGAATAGTATTTGATTATGGTGCACCTTTTGATTTATTCTTGAATTCAGCAAGAATTTAACTGAGAATTTGTGCATCTATGATTATAAAGGAAATTGGTCTCTAATCTCTTTTTTTGGGTATTTTGTGGTTTAAGTACTAGGATGACTGTGGCCTCATTAAATAAATTGGGGGATGTCCCTCCTGATTTTATTTTGTGGAATAAATTCGTGACTATTGGCATTGAAACTTCTTTGGAAGTCTGTTAGAATGCTGTGTTAAAACTTTCTGGCCGTCAGCTTTTTTTGATTGGGAAATATTTGATGTCTGTTTCTGCTTAACTAGAAGTTAGCGGTCTGATTAAATTGCTTACCTGCTCTTCTTGATTTAACTTTGTTAAGTAGTATGTATAAAGAAAGTTATCCATTTTGAAAGTATGCCCTTATGATTTGGTTGGTATTCATTGTTTTATCTCCCCTTTTGTCTCTAATTTTGTTGACTAGGATCTTCTTTCTCTGCCCTTAGTTAATTTGTAGAAAAGTGACTCCTTGGAAATTATTGCAGTTGATATGCGATGGTAATGACCTCAAAATTAATGTGAAGAAATTATGAATCTGCTATAAAAAGGGAATGCAGAAAAAGATGGGAGACACAGAGTGGAGAACTCAGTCTTTAATATTCACTTTTAATATAACAGGATAAATAGCTACATTCTCAGTGTTTTTGGAAAATTAAATCATCCAACACTAATCTTCAATGATCAAGTATCTCATTTAATTGATTCTTGTTTTTATTTTTGTTTCTATTTTATTGGTTTCCATTCTGCGCTTGACTATTTCTAGTTATCTACTATTTTGGGGTGTAATTTGTTTTTTTGTTTGTTTGTTTGTTTGTTTGTTCTAAAGCTTTCAGATGTCTGTGAAGTTGCTAGTATGATATTTCTCTAATTCTGTTATGTAAGCACTGAGTGCTATGAACTTTCCTCTTAGAATCACCTATTATTGTCCCACAATATTTGGGTATGTTAGATATTCATTTTCATTCTATTCTAGAAAGACTTTTCTTTCAGTATTGACTCATTTTTAATTCAATAGTGAGTTGTTCAATTTTCATGAGTTCGTAAGTTTTCTGGTTTTGTTTATATCCAGCTTTAATCTATGGCTGTCAGATAGGATGTAAGAAGTTATTTCAATTTTCTTACATCTGCCGATACTTGCTGTGTGATTGAGCATGCAGTCAATTTTTGAGAAAGTTCCATGAGGTGCTTTGTACTGAAATGTGATTTTAATTGTATGTTAATAAATAAAGTTGCCCAGGGGTCAGAGCTATTAGAGCCATAGCAAGAATGTGGCAGTGGTGGCACACGCCTTTAAGACCTGGAGGGCTGTACTTACAGGCAGTGACGAGGCCGTCACGTGTTTGGGTTTACAACCAATGAGAAGGCAGAACAGAAAGTCTATATTCAAGACAAACACACATTAAGTAGGTCTCTTTCGGAGAGATAGTACCACTGCAGGAGGAAGGGTAAGGTGTTAGCTCTGAGCTCTTGACCTCTTGGCTTTCTCTTTTACATTGGTTCTGTGTTTCTTTTTCTTTCTTTCTTTTTTTTTCTTTTTCTTTTTTTTTTCTTTTTTTGAGACAGGGTTTCTCTGTGTAGCTTTGTACCTTTCCTGGAATTCACTATGTAGCCCAGGCTGGCCTTGAACTCACAGAGATCCGCCTGGCTCTGCCTCCCGAGTGTTGGGATTAAAGGTGTGAGCCACCACTGCCTGGCCATGGTTCTGTGTTTCTTATTTAATAAGACGGTTGGTTACATCTACAGTGCTGAGAAGATATATTCATTTGTGTTTTGGAAGGAATTTTATGTAAGTATTTGTTAGGTCCATTTATTTATAGAATCAGTTAGTTCCAGAATTTCTGCTTAGTTTTTGTGTGGATAACCTTTCCATTGGCAAGGTTTGGGTATTGAAGTCTCCCATTATCAGTGTATGAGGGTGAATATTTATTTAAGCTGTAGTGGTGTTTTCTTTATGAACTTGGGTACCCTTGTGTTTGGTGCATAGATAGATGTGTAGAATGGGAATGTCATCTTGGTGAACTTTTCCTTTGATGTGTATGTACTAACCTCTCATATCACTTCTCATAAGTTTTGGGTTGAAATCTATTTTGTCACATATCATTACATGGACTTGCCTCTTAGATGCATTTTCTTTGAACATCTTTCTTAATCCTTTTACCTTTTAATGTCTATCCTTGAAGTTAAGATGTGTTTCTTGGATAAGGAGGAAAGACAAATCCTGTTTTGACATCTTTTTTGTTAGTATGTGTCTTCTTATTGGAGAATTGAGACCATTAATTTGAGAGATATCTATGAGGAGTGTTTATTGATTCCTGCCATTTTGTTATTAGATTTATTGTGGTGGTGGTGGATGGTGGTGGTGGTGGTGGGTGGTGGTGGTGGTGATGGTGATGGTGATGGTGCATGTGTGTGCGTGAGTGCGTGTGTGTTTCTTTTGATTTGCTGGTTTGGGATTATTTATTCTTTGTGTTTTCTTGGATATGGTTTTTCCTATTTAAGTTGGAGCTTTCCTTCTATCACCTTTTGTGGGTCTTGATTCTTAGATAAATATTACTTAAAAATGGTTTTATTATATAATATCTTATTTTTTACATCTATTTTAATTGAAAGTTTACTATGTATAGTGATTTTAACTGGTATCTGTGGTCTCTTATAATCTGTAGAACATCTGTCTGGGCCCTTCTCGATTTTAGAGTTTCCAGTGTAAAGTCAGGTGTTATTCTAATATACCTGCTTTTTATATTACTTTGTATTTTCTCCTCTATATTCTTTCTTTGTTGTGTATGTTCAGTGATTTTATTTTCAAGTTCAGAAGAAAATTTCCTTTCTGGTCTAGTCTGTTTTGTGCACTGTAGGCTTCTTGTATCTTGATAAGCATCTTCAGTTTAAGGAAAATTTCTTCTATGATTCTTATTATATTAAAATATATTATATTTTTATATAATTATATATAATTACATTAAAAATAGTCTCTGTGCCTTTAACCTGGGTTTTTTTCTCCTTCCTCTACTCTTATTATTCTTAGATAAAGTTACAGATACAAACAAGCTTATAAGAATAACATTTTTAAACAATGTTTTCCTTTTCCACTGTAGATTTCAAAAGCTAGAAGAGCTTGGAATAATATACAGTAAGTTTTATGCCAACCCAGACTTCTGTACTCAACAAAACTGTATTCCATATTAAAAAGAGAAATAAAGATTTCCCACAATAAAAGTAAGTTAAAGATTTATTTTACATCAAACCAACACCTACAGATACTGGAAGAAACATTTCAGATAAAAGAAGAAAAAGAAGGAGTAGGAGGAGGAAGGGGAGGAGGAGGAGAAGAAAGGGGAGGAGGAGGAGGAGGAGGAGGAGAAGAAGAAGAAAAAAAAAAAAAAAAAAAAAAAAAAAAAAAAAAAAAAAAAGAAGAAGAAGAAGAAGAAGAAGTAGTTACAAGAGTTGATAATGAGAAATCACAATTTTAGGTCATTGATTAAACAAAAGAGAAAAAGAGAACTGAGAAACAAATGCCATAAATTTAACAAAATGGCAGAAATCTGTTTGTATTTTTCAATACTAGCATTGAACATCAATTGTCTCAACTCTTAAATCAAAAGACAGATTAGCAGATCAGATTTTTTTTAAAGGATCCATCTTTTTTGTGGTCTCTAAAAAACACACTTCACTCTCAAAGGTAGAAACTAACTTAGAGTAAAATGGTGGCAAAGGAATTCCAGTCAAATTAAAGCAAGAAATAAGCTGAAGTTGCTAATTTTACATCTGACAAAAAGGTCCAAAGACCAAAGTAAATGATGAGATAAAAGTAACTTCTTGCTTGTCAAAGGAACAGTCCATCAAGATATTACAAGGGCTAGAGAGATTGCTCAGTGGTTAGCAACACTAGTTACTCTTTCAGAGGACCTAGATTTGATTCCCAGAACACACTTGTTAGCTCACAAAACTCACAACCCATAGCAACTCCAGTCACAGGAGAGCCAATGCTCATATCTGGCCTCAGGGGTACCAGGCATACATGCAGTATACACACATATGCATGTATTAGTTTTAATTTTTTTTTAAGAGAGGACATTTCAGTACTAACCACATGCATCAGCTTTGGGTTTTCCTCAATTCACAAAGCAAACTACTAGACAGAAATCAGGAGATGAACTATGCTATACAGTCAATTAGTAGGAGACTTTAGTACTGCTCTTTCACCAACGGACATGTCATACAGATAGATGAGACCTCATACGAATTAACATAGGCACATGTATACATTTATACATATATACACATACATATACACAAAGTATTTATTGACCATAAATACATGAAAGCAAATAATTAGGTATTCATATGGCATAGAAACAATATATATACATATATATGTATATGGAATTATTGCATTAAATCATCCAGGGGCAAATTTACCCATACACTAATTGTTTTAAAGAATGTCATTAGTTTTTTTTTTTAATTTTTAGACTAGGATTATTTTTGGATATGCAAGGCTAGTGTCTGGAAGAAAATATTAGTGAATCCTGGGATTGTGCTGATGTCTCATTTCTGTTCCTTATCAAGCCATACTGCTGTGTCATGAGTCAGTTTGTGTGCTTATGTATCAATAAACCTTTCTTCATGGTATTTTTACTTTTGAAATTTTAATGTATCAGCTTCTGTTTTACTTTCCTCATTTCATCTTCTCCAGTGTACTCCACCCCCTGCTCTCTATCAAATTCAAGGCGTCTTTCCTTTAATTATTCTTGTATAACATAATACATACATACATACATACATATATACATACATATATACATTCGTGTGCACACATGCATATTTATATATTTCTAATTATAAACATACAACCTGTTCAATATTTATAATGTTTCTACTATGATTTCAGGACTGACCCCTTGCTATTCGGTAGCTAATCAGGTGCCTTACCTTGGGAAATCTTTCTCCTCTCAGCATTCTATAACCTTTAAAAGCAAATGTAAGTTTTAGTGACCCATTGCAAAGTTCATTCTTCAGTTAGTAGCCACTTCTTTTCTCCACTGCTGTCTACTTCCTGCCTACTTTCCAGGTTTAGAGTAATTTTAAAACAAATTATCTTCGAAGTTCTAACATGTGCTGCAATCTAGAAGGCATAGAAATGGCCACATCAAAATGATTGCTATTGATTCAAATTCTTGATTAAATTTGCAGAAATAAGAATTGAAAAGGTAGAATAGATTTTGATACACATGTCACATGGCTGTCTAAAAATTACATAACATCGGTAGAGCAGGATAGAATAAGAAAATAGAATATTAATGTAATGCAGCAGATGGTGACAGAGTTGACAGAGTTTTTCTACTTACATGTTTATTTTTTTTTTCTTTCTTTTTTTTTTTTTTTTTTTTTTTTTTTTTGTTTTTTTTTACCAGCTCTCCTCACAGATTCCCTGCCTCTCCTCCTCTTTCCCCCCCCCCTACTTACATGTTTAAACGTTGTACTGTGTTTTTACAATTTGTCATTTCTATTTTCTTAGTCTAATATGAAGAAGCCTATGTGTTGTCACATACCATAGTGCAACATTCTTCAATATCTTTCCAAAAACTGCTCATTGGCATATTTGTAGATCTGGACAAATTAAAATTTATAACATTCAATTTAATAATGAAATACATTATTACATTGTTCTTTAAAAATGAATGATCCTTTACTGCATTGTGAGTATCTATGTTTGAATGAGGACCCATGCTTTACCTATAAGCTAGTATTATTATAAATATTCCATGTATTCTTTAGAGTGTGCTTAAATCAAATGGTCCTTAATCTCAGTAAGCAGGAGAGTAAGAAACAAAGGTTGACATCCAATTAACATGGTCTGTTAAAGATTTAATGTGCGGTGATAAATTCACATCCATTCTTTGGCACTTTTATAAAAAAAGGCTTATAGCAAGTGGAATAAACCAGGGGGATGTTGCTCCATCGATTTGTAATAAATTCTTTTTAAATTATTTGTTTGCAGACAGGAGGAATTTGTTTTGCAATGAAAGCCATAGCTTATTTAAACTTTTGCCTCCAACAGTAAAACCAAATAATAAAATACACATCCTTATGCTATATATGAACCTCATAGACTCTAAGCTTGGGCTTGCTATATTATTTGATTTTATTTTTAGCCACTAAACTTGTAGCTGTTTTTGTAGTCTCCTTTATTATTTTCTTGCTGGTATTCAGGAAGTTCCATGTTTTTCAAGTGATTTTTTTAGAGGAATTTTAATAAAATATGACAACAGAGTTTTAATTAGCAAGCCAACTTATGCCTACAGATTCATATTCCCAAGGTTTTTATATTGGAAGGTGTGTTTGTAAATGATAACATAGGCATTTTGTTTCTATGGGATGAACTATAGAAAGAAATTGTAAGATAATAATGATTTATCTTTTATATGCAAAATGTGACATTTTGAAATAACTGTCAGTCATACATATTGTATCCAGTGTCATTCTAAAGCTGTGTGTATCTGATTTTATCATGATAACATTTCTTACCTTTATTTTATTTAAGTTTTATTTTTTTATTTTACATAGCAATCTCAGTTCCTTCTCCCTCCCCTTCTCCAGATCCTCCCACCTGCTCCTGCCACCCCCATCCACTCCTCAGAAGAGGTAAGGCCTCCCTAGGGTAGGGAACACAGGCTGGCATACCAAGTTGGGACAGGACCAAGCCCGTGCCCCGTGCATCAAGGCTGAACAAAGTATCCTACCATAAGGAATGGGCTCAAAAAAGCCAGTTCATGTACCCGGGATAAGTCCTGGTCCCACTGCCAGAGGCCCCACAAATAGATTAAGCCACACAACTTTCACCCACATTCAGAGGGCCTAGTTTGGTCCCATGCAGGCTCCTTAGCTGTCAGTCCGGAGTCCATGGGCTCCCACTAACTTGAGTCAGCTATCTCTGTGGTTTTCCCCATCATGATCTTGACTCCCCCTTACTCCTTATAACCCCTCCTCCCTCTCTTCAACTGAACTCCAGGAGCTCCAAGTGATTAGCTGTGGGTCTCTGCATCTTCTTCCATCAGTCACTGTATGTAGGTTCTAGATGACAATTAGGTAGTCACCCATCTGACCACAGGGGAATGCTAGTTCAGGCACTCTCTCCACCCCATTGCTAGGAGTCATAGTTGGGGTCATCCTTGTGGGTTCCTGGGAATTTCCATAGCACCAGGTTTCTCCCTGTTTTGGGATTCCTGGTCATTCCTCCAGCTACATGCGCAGTTCAGTAGCCAAGTAAGGGGCCTTACATCCTATGTAATTGCACATGGGTGGCATAGCTCCTCCGTAAGCCCAACCTCCTCCTCCTTCTCCTCCTCCTCCTCCTCCTCCTCCCCTCTTCCTCTTCCTCCTCTTCCCCACCCTCTCTCTCCATGCACATGTCTTCCACAGGCCTGGTCACAATCTCTTCTGTCCCTCCCTTCTCTTAATAAAACTCTGCTCTGATCATGGCTTTTGTCATGCCTTGTGAAGCGCTGCATTAAAAAACCAACACTCCCTAACCCCATAATGGCTCCCTCTGTCAAGGTATCTCTTTCATTGTTCCCCCTCTCTCTGTCCCTCTGTACTGGTATTTGCTCTACCCATGACCTTGAGCTATATGGCCCAAAGGAATCAGTGCTTCCTGCTATTGTACATGACCTCTGATAAGGAGTTGGAGAAGGGTCACATGCCTTTTTTTCTTCCTGCTCCTGCCTGCAAGGTAGAAGGATTAGCTCCTGTCAGATCAGAAGACAACTTCTGCTGTCTACTCCATTTTGTAATTGGAAGGGTATTTCCTCAGTTTATATCTTAATAAATTCTGTTACCCATTTAGTTAATAGACTCAGGTGGATTGATTGTAATATCCTTCCCCCAACTGGAACATCAAGATCCTTCATGTTCCCACTCCCCATCCCCTCATCTCTATGCCCCCTCCCAATTTACCCAGGAGCTCTTAACCGCTTCCCCTTCCTGGGGCGATCCACTTGTGTCCCTCTTAGGGTATTCCTCTTTACCTAACTTCTCTGGGGTTGTGGATGTAGCCTAGTTATCCTTTTCTTTGTGTCTAATATCCATTTCTGAGTGAGTACATACATGTTTGTCTCTCTGGGTTGGGGTTACCTCACTCAGGATGATTTTTTTCTAGTTCTATCCAATTGCCTACACATTTCATGTTGTCGTTGTTTTTTACCACTGTGTAATACTCCATTGTGTAAATGTACCACATTTTCTTTATCTATTTTTCAGTTGAAGGGTATGTAGGTTGGTTCCAGGTTCTGTCTATTGCAAATAATGCTGCTATGAACATAAATGAGCAGGTGTCCTTGTGGTACAATTGAGCATCTTTTGCGTACATGCCTAAGAGTGGTATCATTGGGTCTTGAGGTAGGTTGTGTTAGGATCCAAGAGAAGCACCCAAGAAAGACCAACAGCCACATATTCAGTTTAGCAAGAGCATTTATTTCTAGCATGTTGGGGTGGCAAATAATGGAGTTAGGGAAACTCTGGGGAGGAAGAGTTAATCTGGTGCTGAATGGTAGAAGAAAGATTAGTGTGAAAGCTGATTGGTTGGAAGCTGTAGTGGTTAGGGGCTTGTTAACATGAGGGTAGGAAAAGCTATCTTCAGCTAGCAGATGCTTGGGGGGCATCTGCTGAGCCAGCAAAAGGCTATGGGGTGCCTGCTGATTGGTTGCCCGAGTTGTGGTCTTCCAGAGTACTGCTTGCTCAGCTCCAGCTAGTTCCAGTAAACTGAAACTAAGGCCTAGTCCCTGGCAGGGCTATTAGAAACCTGTCATGGCTCTGGTCTGGCTTCTCAGTCCTCTCAGATTGATTCCCAATTTTCTGAGAAACCTCCATACTGATTTCCAGAGTGGCTGTACAGGATTTCATTTCCACTAGCAGTGGAGAAGTGTTCCCTTTTCTCCACATCCTCTCCAACATAAGCTGTCATCGGTGTTTCTGATCTTAGCCATTCTGACAGGTGTAAGATGGTATCTCAGAGTCGTTTGGTTTACATTTTCCTGATGACTAAGGATGTTGAACAGTTCCTTAAATGTCTTTCAGCCACTTGAGGTTCTTCTGTTGAGAATTCTCTCTTTAGATCTGTAACTCATTTTTTAATTGGATTATTTGGTATCTGCATGTCTATTTTCTTGATTTCTTTATATATTTGGGAGATCAGCCCTCTGTCAGATGTGAGGTTGGTGATCTTTTCCCATTTTGTAGGCTGCCGATATATATAACTATTTTTTCTATAGTAGTCAAAAAATTTAGTAGAAGGAAGTTTAGAAACTTTTCCTGAAGTGGTATTCTTTTTTTAATTTTTGAGAAGTTGGACGATTTTGTTACCAGACACATTCAAAATAAACTTTCTGCATGGTGGCTGTATAACTCAATTCCAAAAATTATGAAAAAAATATTGTGTATTCTCATGTAAACCTTCTTCATTCCTACTAATCTCACAAATATTTGTTCTGGTAAGTAGCATCCTATATAATTCTTCACCTTGTTCAGTTGAAGAGTTCAGAAACTCATCATTTCAGGTTGATTGTCTTCAGTGTTTCTTTTTCTTCTGAATGACATTTCCAGAATCTCTATTACTTTTGCCATTTCATTCAGTCCTTTGCTTTGGTTTTCCTGGGCATCACTAAAATATTTATTCTCTTTGAATTTGCTGAGCTGTTTGTGTCTTCTTTAAACTCCTTGAATATTTATTATGATATTCATAATTATTCTTTAAGATCTGTAGGTTGGGGTTCAAATGAGGCAATTGTAATTGGAGAATATTTCTATAAGACCAGTAGGTTTTAGAGAAGATATTCTGTTTTGATCTTTAACATTGTTTGTGTTTTTGCAACTACCTCTTGGAAAGTATGTGAATATTTTGTTGGTGGTGGTGGTGGTAGTGGTGGTGGTTGTGTGTGTGATGGGGACATAGCAAGCTGAGAAAGTGTTGGCAGTGCTCCTCACACTGAGTCAGAAAACTGAGTGTGAGACCCAGGTTCCCTTGTGGATTGATTGTGAGTGCATTACTTATGGAACTCACCAGGCTAGCCCTAGCACAGGATGTGCTAGCCTGGCTGGACCTAAAATGCAGCTCCATCATTCAGTGACTGCATAAGGTCTAGCAGATGGAGGTTACTTTGTGAAGATGGTTGGCCCAAATGCTGAGAGGTGAGAAAAATGTCTCCATAGAGAAAGATTGATACAGATGCAGCAGTAGATAAAAGTTTGTGAAGAAATTACAGATCATGGAGAAGGTAATAGTATCTGGAGCTATTTCTGTCTTAGCGTTGACACCAACAATTATAACAGAGGTAACCTCTTTCTGCCTCACCTTATCCAGGTACACGATGTCACCAGCACATTCTTGGTCCATCCAAGTTGGCACATACTGTGCTCAGGACAACTTGGTGAGCCCACGTGCATGTTAATCAAATGACAAACACTTCAAACTAAAACCTGAAAGTAACTTAAAAAGAAAGTGCCCTGGGAAGGTGACAGCTGCCCAGTACTGCTAATATCAATATTCTTAGATGGTAGATTTCTCCTACAAAACAGAGTGAATCTCTTATAAAACCCACAACCTAAGAGGCAACTCTGTGGGGATGGTGGAGTAGTAAAAATATACTTAATAATTATTTACAAACCCACATAGAACTAAGAAAATATGAAGCTCACAAATTAGCAAATATTCTTCTTTTCCAGATACATAAAAGCCAGAGGAAACTGCCTATGTTAGAGAAGACAGTAGTTAAACCTCTAGTCTAGATCATTCTGTATTTCAGGAACACAGCTTTAATCTAAGCCCGATGGTTACCGCTCTTCAAATTCCTTAAATATATAGATGCCCCACCCCAATTTTTCACAATGTAAGGCTTTCTTACTAAAAGAAGCAAAAACCTCATTTATGGTTCATTTTCCTGATGATATGTGACTAGTGGACATCACTAACAAACGGGCCGCTCAGAAATAATAATTAAATGGAATAATTCATCCTAAGTAGCAGGAAAATTAAAATCCAGCTGTCATGAGAGAAACTAACATTTAGAATTTGGCAGTAGCAAATGATAAAATATGGAGCACACAGAATTTATTCACCTTATACATATAAATGGAGTTTTATTTTAATAATTTAAGCATGTTAGTGTGGAATGACTAACACATATATCAACAATTTGTTCTGTTTAACATGTGTACAACATGAAACTATCACCACATTAAAATGACTGACATATCTATAATTTCTCAGACTCTTGTGTTTTGTCTCTTTTTCTTCTTCCTTCTTGGACTCCAATACCTACTGTTATCTTTAAAATGCAACCATTACACTGAATTTCCTAAAATATCATGCAGCATATATTTTACAACTTTCAGTCACTGAAGTTATTTTGATAGTTACCTATAATGATGGGTCTGTTACTCTTATCACTTTTAATTACCTCATGATATTCCACTTTAGGCACAGATTGGTGTGGTGTACATCAATTTTAAGGAGTTAATGGGAGAAATCTCATGAGGCTTTCAATTCTCTACTTGAGAAAGAAATGTCCAGATCACATGGTTGAAGCCCATTCAAACCTCCTGTTTCTCAAATTCATAAAAGTCTACATCCCTATTATAATTATCTTTCAAGCTGATTAATAAATATTGAAAATATTTGGTGGTGTAGTCATTTCATTTTAGCTCTTCTAACAGACAGGCATGATGTCATTATGACATTTAATTTATATTTTGATGCCTAGAAATGTCAAAATATTTTGTGGCCTTATTGTTCATTCATTTTTTTCATCTTTGGTGAATTATTTGTTCAAAATGAGAAGTTGCCCAAGAGTCCATTAATGAATACTGATATGCACAGTAATATAACTCATAGTATAGTAGTATATACCTCATAGGTACTGTGATAAAAAGTGAGAAACTGAACATGATACATTTAATGATTCTTTTTGTGAATATGCAAAATAAGTAATCCAATGAGTCAATAATTGAGAAATGTGAGACAGAGCATAGGGTCACTAAATACGTATCCTGTGAGTGGAGTGCAGCCTGCACATGCACATATAAATGACACCTGATAAAACTATATGCATAAGATTGTATAACTGTGCTAATTTAATTTAGGAAACATTTATATTTGCCTCACAAAATAAAGACAAAATTTTCTTGTCTATATAACCCTCGATTCCCAGAACTTACATAGTCTAACCTTCATAGTATAAACCTTAATATAGTTTAAAATATCCCCAGATCTATAACTGTGTATTAATTAATTTGTTTATTTTAAATTTTTCTTAGTTAATTTATTTCTTTCTGTGCTATAGATCAAACCTACATTTATTCACATCCTTAGTAAATGCTGAATTCTCAGGCCTATAGCCATGTTTTTAAATAGAAGATATTGTGTGTATTATAATTATCATAAAGAGTTGTATTTTATAAGACCATGAATATCTTTCCTTTATATTGAATCACTGGCATATAAATAAAACACAGAAAATAACAAAGTTTTCCAGTTTATAAGGCTGTTGTTGTCTGTGTCTTGCTCATGCATTTGACTGTCTAGAATGCTTCTTGGATTCTATAGTACTATATATAAAACTGTAGTACATATTTGTAATCACTTAAAAAGAAACAGACATAAACACACATAGATTTTTTTAAATGTCAGTCAAGTGTTGTGTGAAACACTGAGCTTAACTCAGTCACCACCTGGTGTCTATGCCGTGGCTCTGCTTCACATTTGCGCCTGAGTTTGATGAATGTGATCCACACTCATGTAAGACAGAGATGAATGCATTTGGATATGAGAAAGCATGTAGTCATTCCAAATAAAATGAGAGCTTTATTTTCCATACTTGGGGCTTAAGCAATTCTTGTTTATTGATTTCCTCCTATGTATTTCAAAGGTTCAGAATGAATTATTTATCATCATGGTCTAAAATTTTGAGTAGCAATTCATCCTGTTGTTTTTCACAGTTTTTATATATGAATAGGTGAGTAATTGATGTTCAGCCTCATCTTGACCATGTTATTCTGCTCTACCTCTGTCTTTCAGGAACAACTACAAAATTATCTACAAGGTTTTATGGTGATATTTTATTTGTGCTGAAATGTGATTTTATTTGTATGATAATAAATAAAGTTGCCTGGGGATCAGAGGTAATAGCCATTAAGCAGAAGTCTGGGAGTGGTAGCACACGCCCTTAATCGATCCCATGGCAGGCAGAGTCTGTGTGTTCAAGGACACACCCAGCATGGTGACACATACCTTTAATCCAAGTACCAACCATAGAGACTTGGAGGTCTGTTTGGAAAGGCAGTGATGAGAAAGTCATGTGGTTGGGTTTAGAGCCAATGAGAAGGCAGAACAGAAAGGCAATAAAAATACAAACACACAGGAAGTAGGTCTTTTTCTCAGAGGAAGGGGGCAGCAGCAGCAGGTGGTAAGAAGGTGGTCTTAGCTCTTGGCTACTGCTCTCTGATCTCTGGGCTTTTAACTCTGCATTTGGCTCTGCCTTTCTTGTTTAATAAGACCATTTAGAATTACATCTACAAGGTTTTAGCTTTAAATTTTGTTTTTTTTCTAATGTTACTGTTTTTCACAATTTTAACTGGTTTTGGCATTTATTTGGAAATGAATTGTTCCCATACAAGTTTGTGTGATGGGATTAACTCCATCAAAGCAAGGTTATATTCCCTAATGTTTCATTTATAGTCCATATAAAATTGTTTTTCATAGCTTGAAATTATACTTGCTTTAAAGAGAAGTCATGTCTATGAATAAAATGCTACCTACACAATAACCTGTTCTATATGTGAATGAAATCTTTGATCAAAGTGAAAAGATCTCATCTTAAATGTCTTCAATGTTTCCTGTTGCTTTCATTTTTGATAAAACACAATTTAGATGTGTATTTTTTGCATAATTTAATCCAGACTGTGAATTTACCCCTAAAGGTATTTTACTCACCTTAGAAAATTTCAATTTTGGTTTGCAATTGCATACATTGAAGCACAGATATTAGTTTGGCTTTATATCAAAAAATGGAAAAGCTAATTTGAACAACATCACAACTGCTGCTCATTAGAAACAAGTCTAGTTGAACTGCAATGGAATATTACAAAATACATGGAATCTGTTGTATCACTAAGATACTAACTAGCTTTTCTTCCACTAAATTTCTATCTTTTTTTTTTTTTTTGAATGAGACTAGGAACATGAAGTTGATTCAACAAAAATTTGTTGCATTAAAAAATAAGACATGAGGGACTGGAATGATGACTAAGCAGTTTAGAGCACTGGCTACTCTTCCACAGTACATCAGTTTGATTACCATATCTATATGGTAGCTCACAACAATCTAAACCCCAGTCCCAGGGTATCCTGTGGCCTCTTCTGGCCTCTGTGGGTACTAGGCATATGCATGGTACACAGACATACATGTAACCAAAACACCTACGTCTAAAAATATTTTTAAAGTCTTTAAAGAAATTTAAAATAAAGCAAAACCTAAACCTAAGAATGTGAAGTAATCACTATTTGATTTTAATTTTTCTTTCCTCAACTTTGCACTTCCATTTCCATGAATCATTGTCTTTGAAACACTAATTTTAACAATATTAGATTAATGAAAGAAGCCAATACTTCTGTCATTACCCTATTAAAGGATAGAGATTATTTCTCTTCTCTTGAGTTGGACCAACCTGTATCAATTGGAATCTACAGATTTCATGGTTGAATTGCTACTATGTCGGACTCAAGCTATAAATGATGAGAAGTTTCTACTCAATGCTAAGGAATTCTTGAGGAGTTTGTTCCCATGGACAATCTCTATTCTGTGGTCACTATTTCAAATGATTCTACAAGCAACATCCATATTCAACTGTCAGCTGAATGTGATCACTGGCCATTAATTTGTGTGTGTGTGTGTCTCTAGACCCAGCTATCATTTGGGATACAAATGAAAAATCCTCAGTACTTTCATGGAATCATGGAAATAAAATTATGTAATATTAGGCTACTAAGTTCAGGGATACTTTTGTTTTATTTTCACATAGTAAAAATATTCTGTGTAGTTTACAGTAAAGTAAAAGTGAAAGCTTGCGAGCAGGATAAATACACAGCCTTTCTACCGTGTCTTTACTATTCCAAATTATTATCATGTATAGTCCTACCTCCTAGGCTCATCCCATAAGAGATGGAAGTCTCCAGTAATTAACCACTGCAATATTTGTTAAACTCAAGTTCTCTCTATTGGTAGTATAAGCCTTACTTGCATTTTAATATTCATTTATGTTGTGGTAACAAAACAAACTTTAACTGAAAACTTAGATTAAGTATATTACTGCTTACTTGATATTCCAATTAAACTTCTTAAAATCCCAGACTGATCAATATTACTATCTTATAATACACACATGCTCTCTCGCTCTCTCCCTCTCTCTCTCTCTCTTTCTCTCTCTCTCTCTCTCTCTCTCTCTCATGCACACACACATGTTCCCTCTCTCATATATATATATATATATATATATATATATATGTGTGTGTGTGTGTGTGTGTGTGTGTGTGTGTTCAAATTTATTTTTCCTAATTTTCCTCAAATTAATATTTCTATCTAGGTCCAGGAAGCATTGGAAAAATAGAAGGCACACTGAAGGGCATAGGGCTCATACTACAACAATCTAACATTCAAGATACTTTTAGGCTGACTTTGTTGCTCAATGTGTCCTAATTCTACTAGCATCTCTTCAGGACAAGTGACCATTATCTTTATTGCTATGATTTCCAGAACAGATATCACATACCCAATTTTACATCACTCAAACCAAATGCTCATTTAATTACAAAGATCATTTTAGGAAATGTTCAAACAATAATCCATCATATTTTTCAGGAAAAAAAATAGAAGGAAGCCTTTAGAATGTTTCTATCATAAAGAAACACTAACTATGGTGGGACACCTCACACAGGCAAGAGAAGAGGCTTGGACCTGCCTCAACTGAATGTAACAGATCTGCTGACTCCCCATGGGAAGGCTTATCTTCTTTCAGGAGGGAATATGGGGTGGCTTTTGGGTGAGGCTGGAGGGGCAGGAGGAGGGAAGAGGGGGAATCTGTGATTGGTATGTAAATGAATAAAAAAATTCTTAATAAAAAAGAAAAGAAACAATAAGTATTTTAAAAGATAAACTTACTCTGACTTAAATAATAATACTGTTTACTGAGACTACACATGGAACCCCTAAACTTGTACAATTATTGTACATCTATGCAATGTAAAAACTATGAAAGCTATGCACACCTTTAAGTATATTTTAGAAACTTCATTTTGTTTCATAGATCAATGCTAACATTAATTAATTAATTAATTAGTTAAACTCTAACATTAATCACTCTTCACAGCCCATTTGAGAAGGACACAGCATATTGCATCACTCAAATTTTTAGGCTACTTTTAACCACTTGAGTGGCGAGATATGCTATTTCTTAAAATTTAAAATGCAAACAGCTAGACATGAAATTTTAAAGGTAAATTTAATTTGTTTGAAGATCAAATCTCTTCAGGCTTCTTTTCTTCTCTTAAAGTTGTATTCTCCAGTTTTCAAAGATTTATCTTTCAGTAGAAATAGTAGTGATATATCTGTAATTATCACAAATAATATTTCAGTCATTAAAGCTAATAATAATTTGATAAGAAAGGGTCACTGAATACATAAAAGTAAGAATAAGAAAGGTGTATATTGATGCATAAATCCAGATTCTGTACCTTCATAAAAATGAAAAATGGTATATTCCACCCAAAATACAAAAAAAAAATGGATATCAATGATCAATGTTCAGACCAAAATACTCAGACCAAAAAAAAAAAAAAAAAAAACAGAAAGAAAAGAAAAGCTATTTGAGGATCTACTAAGATTTACAAAACTAAATCTGTTATCTGGTGAAATAAAACAATCAAACACAACCCCATAAAAGTGACCATGGATTTTTTTTAAATAATGTTCTCCACTGTCTTTTTGGTACTTTTAAAATGTTATTATTTTTTACATGACTGCTGTGTTTCCATTATCCTCCTCACCTCTCTTCAAAATCCTTCTGCGATTCCCCTCCCATGGGATCAAATCCGTGGGAGTCTTACTCTCCTTCTCAAATCCATGGAGTCGTATTCTTTAAATAGTATTACCACAAATAAATACATATAAATTTATCAAAACACACTGATTATATGTGTTTAGGGCAGACTTCCTGAGATTGGATAAACTCAATGCTCTCGTCCACAAAAGAGACTGGGCCTCAACCACGGCAGCAATTAATTGCCTGAACTTTTCATCGGAGGGTGAGACCTTGTGAGATTTCTCCATCCTATTTGTACCTTTAATTGGCTGCAGGATCTACAAAGGCATCCCCTCTGGCATCCAAATCACTGATTGATGTGTCTTCTCTTGCATTTCTTTTCCAACTTGTTAGAGTTTTATCTATTTTAATGATTCTTTTTGATGAAGTACTCTATATGTGTCAATTACATTCTCTTATTTGATTGTGTTGACTGAGTTTCTCTTTAGCATTTCAATTTGTACCTGAGAGGAGAATGTTAACGTCGTGTAACATAAGATTGTGGATTTGTCACACTTTTCAGTCCAGCACGGTGAGCATTTGAAGAAGAAGCCCCCCCCCCACCTTTTTGCAGCAATGATTTTGATATGTAAGCAGGAATTGTATCTTTAAACACTGGACAAATAATACTAGCACTTTGTGTCAGAAACTGTGACAAGTCAAAAAAAAAAAAATCTCATCTTCTTACACAGAATCCCTAAGGGATTTTATGCTGCTCTAATGGAGAATGATAATTTTTGATAGGCTGTGGGCCTGCAGTTATAAAGAAGAAGGAGTCAGGCAGATCTCAACATAACAGAAATAAAAGTGGAAAAGTAATAAGTGCAAGCGAGGATAATAGAAGGAATGATGAGAAATTTTAATAAGCCAGTCAGGAGCCTTTGTGTTTGCTATTCTCTACTTCAGGGTCAAGTACTTAAAATGAGTTAGAAGGAATATCACAAGAAGAGTAAAAATTTTCTCCTCCCTTAAATTCTTTATTTGGGGAGGAAACTGCTTTACAAACCTTTGTCAAATCACCATATTTCATGGAAGGAGAACCAGGAGTCAAGAGATAGAAGTGTGACTCAGTTTTCCCAAGTTTATCTTAGGTAAGAAGGCTACTAGATTCCGTCATGCTCTGGAAAAGACATAGAAAAAATGAGAAATGGGAATCTTATCAGGGAGAAAGTCACTTTTATTTTTTTTAATTTATATGATTAAATGTATTAATAAATAAATGCCTTTAAAACCATACCTGTCTCATAGCATATTACCACATATTAGCTGTTATACAATGTACACATTAATATTTAGTTCATGTCAGGGATGTTTAGAAGTATTATCACCAAAATCTTTTTTGAGAATTCTGAATCTAAGTAGAATCTACTGTGAACCTCTTTGATTTTTTTTATCATAAGAACAATCCACTTGTTTTACAGATGGCTTAATGCAGGATATTTACTTTTTCAAACTCCCTGAATCTTAGTTTTACCTAGTTTAAGGCTGTAGTATACATGGTAGATATAGATTTACTAATTAATAATTACTGTAATCAGATATTTCTCTTTCATCCTCCTGTTCCCAAATATCTGACAGCCACTTCCCAAATAATTGACTCAGAGGCTTAATATTACTTATAAATGCTCAGTCCATAGCTCAGGCTTGCTACTAGCTAACTCTTACATTTAAATTAATTCATATTTCTATTTATGCTTTTCCATGTGGCTCATGACTTGTTACTTCATTTTCTACAAATCCTGCTTGCCTGGTGGCTGGCTTGTTCTCCCCTGACTCTCCTGACTCTGTCCTTCTTCTCTCCATTGTATCTGCATCAGTCTATCTTACTCAGTCTCTTCTTGCTCTATTATCAGCCAATCAGTTTCTATTAACAATGAGCATAATCCACAGCAAATCACAAATTTAGGCATATTAATATCAAACATACTGAATTTTGATTATTCTATATACCCATTCTCATCTTGCTTTCATTCCTCTCATTCACTGAAAATTTAATTTTTCCCAACAAACCCATATCTACTTTGATGAGTTTTTTTTTTTTTACCCAGTGAGTTTAATTATGGCTGCTTGCCTGAGCATAAGCACAAAGTTATTTACTACACGAGAAAACCATTCAAGGCCACATCACCAAAGAAAATAACACCCAGATCCTTTGCATGCATTTGCTGCCCATAGTTCCTCTTCCATAATCATTTATAATTCTTGTTAAGTTCACAGCTGCTGTGAAAATAGGTAGTAGGTAGAAAGTGGAGTCTGTGAACCCTGACATAAAATAATGCTACTGTATAGGGTGCTATTCTCCTTTCCTGTAGAGATACAGAGGTGGAGATTGTTGCTGGAGGGCTTCTCTCCAGGTTCCCCAAGCCCCGCAGTCCCACAATCCACTTATAAAATAATCATTCAGACACTTATATCACTTATAAACTGTATGGCCATGGCAGGCTTCTTGCTAACTGTTCTTTTATCTTAAATTAACCCATTTTTATAAATCTATACCTTGCCACATGGCTGGTGGCTTACCGGCGTCTTTACATGTTGCTTGTCCTGGCAGTGGCTGCAGTGTCTCTCTCCCCTTCTTCCTGTTTCCCCAATTCTCCTGTCTCCTTGTCCCGCCTATACTTCCTGTCTGGTCACTGGCCATCAGTGTTTTACTTATATAGAGTGATATCCACAGCACTTCCCCTTTTCTTCTTTTTTTAAAAAGGAAGGTTTTAACTTTAAGATAGTAAAATTACATATAACAAAACAATTATCAAGCAAGAATTACAGTTACAATATTAAAGAAGATGTCCTATCTGAGATTAGTGAGTTTAAGGTTTTTATATCTAATTTATCATTTATCATAATTGAGGAAATTACAGCTATCTAGTTTTCAACCACATCAAAGACCTGAGAAGGAACATAATGGTAGCTGAGAAATGGTAGATGGATGCAAGCATATTTCGGGAGTCTTGCAAGAGTAGACCAAGACAGCTGGCAGCCTGGACAGTCACCTAATGTTTTTCAGCATTGTTGGTGCATTCAAATTGGCTACCCGTCTAGAGTATATGACATACCATTTTCAGAAGCAGGAATCCTGAGAGACCATCTTACCCTGTCTTGGCAGAGTACAGTGGTCGCTTTCCTTGTGTCCCGCTTGTCCAGAAAGGACAGCATTATATTTGTACTGTCAGCCATCAAGGCAAGGGCAGTTCTTTGCCCAGTAGGCCATTTTGTGCCAAAAAGACAAACTTCCAAATGGAAATGTCTTAGAAGCCCAACATTCTCTCGGGATCAATTGGTGCAGCCAGGAGCAATTGTGTCTCACGTCAACAGAATTTTAAGTTATTTAAATACCATATTCTCTAGGTCTATGAAGTGTTTGAAGATTACCTATCTATCTGAAATATATCTATGTATCCCTAGAAGACTTAACTAACTTGGCTACAGATATGATTATCATAGATGACTAATTATTAATCTATTTTTTAATTATCCATTACAATTTTAAATGAGTTACATAAACATAATACCTCAAACAAGAATAGAAATATATATATATAGTATAACAAAATTAACTTCAAGTTTGTATCAATAAACTAAAATTTATACCAATGTAAAACATTTTAAACATAAACTAAAATCTATACCAATGTAAAACATTTTAAACAAGTTGTTCTTTAAAAGTAGGTTCATTAATCTACCCTTTTATCTTATCATTTTTATATCCTCCTATATATCTATATCATATCTCCTTTTTTTTAAGAAAGAGATCACATTTATAATCAACCTGTTTTAAATAAAAATATTGGTTGTTCTCTGTCCCACACCAGAGGGCTCTTTTGATTTGGGACACAAGAATCTCTTAACCTTTTTTCTTAAAGCAATATGTCTGGGTTTAGAGGGGGAGTGAGCCAATTCCACCTCTAAGCCAGCTTGGTATATTTGGGAATTTGGGTGTAGCATCTCTTACTACTTCCTGCTTGAGGGGGGCGCTGTATCTTATGGGGATGCAAAGAAAATTTTAGGCCTATGGGGTAGTCCGTGAGGCTGTATTGTGTGATCCAGTTGCCTTGAAACTGCTCTGGATGTTGGATCATCTGGGCCATGGTGTCATGGGAGACCTTTCAGGGGGTCTTGGCTGGTGAAACCTGATGTATCTTAATCTGGAACAAATCCACAGCCTCTGGCTTTCTGTGGAAACAAAAGCACAACCTCTTTTCCAAAGCAACATATCCTTAAATCCAAATTTTGAAGTCAAGGTACCTTTAAATATACATTTTGGCATAACTCAACAGCTTTTGCAATCAAATGTTTTTCTTTAGTTATGAATATCAAAGAGAACATAATCCAGATTCTCTGTGTGGTAGCCATCTTTACGTGGCTTATTTTTTATATTACCTTAGCTTATTGCTTTAAACTGTAGTATTGTAAGACTGAAACGGCGCTGTGGCTGCTGGCTCCGCCCATTTCAGGAAAACATGGCGTTTTCTGCCAGTTCTGTGAGTCATCAAGTCTCAGAAATAGTGGGTCTATGCTTTTATCAAAGCAGCGTGTAGCCCAGAAACCTCTTTTTTTTTTTTTTTTTTTTAAATACTAGTAAAGACTAAATCTACCACACAGTGTAATGTGCCACTGGCAGACGCCTTATTTCCGCCATACTGCCGGTCAAATGCACACGCCAGGAACCCACCAGTGTTCAAACCTGTGTTTTGCAGCATCTAGCTGCCCGTATGAGACAAGAAGCAGGAACCTGTTTTTGGCTCTGTTTAGAATTGGTTATTAAATATTCTCAGGTTTAAGGTGGAAACTCGAGCCGTTGTGCGCCATTTGTTGCTGGAGGGCTTCTCTCCAGGTTCCCCAAGTCCCGCAGTCCCACAATCCACTTATAAAATAATCATTCAGACACTTATATCACTTATAAACTGTATGGCCATGGCAGGCTTCTTGCTAACTGTTCTTTTATCTTAAATTAACCCATTTCTATAAATCTATACCTTGCCACGTGGCTGGTGGCTTACCAGCGTCTTTACATGTTGCTTGTCCTGGCAGTGGCTGCAGTGTCTCTCTCCCCTTCTTCCTGTTTCCCCAATTCTCCTTTCTCTTTGTCCCGCCTATACTTCCTGCCTGGTCACTGCCATCAGCGTTTTATTTATATAGAGTGATATCCACAGCAGGAGATCATAAAGGATATGCATTAGTTCTTCTCATCACATGCCCCAGGGCAAAAGCACTCACACTCCAGTTGACAGAAGAAAGAGACAGGAGGAAGATGAAGACATATTAAATTCACTTTAGGGGGTTTAAAGGGGAAGCTGCAGCAGTCTTTATTGACAAAGACTAAGGTAGAAGGAAATAGTAATCCCTACAAGATGTGATTCTAAGCTAAGTGTGTGGGGAGAATTTTAAGAGTCAGATAGTCATGGAGGACACCAGGAGAACATGGCCCATGGAATCAACTAAGCAGGGCTCACATGGACTCACAGAGACTGAAGTTGAAACCATGGGATCTCCATGGCCCTTCACCAGGTCCTCTGTATATGTTATCCTATTAACTTGGTGTTTTTTTGAGAATTCTATCAGGGGAAAGAGTGGATGTCTTACCTTTGGCCTGCTCTTAGGACTCTTCTCCCCCTGTTGGATTGCCTTATCCAGCATCCATATAAGGGCTTTGCCTTGTATTGTTGTACATTGTTTTGTCCTGTTTGTCTGTTCTCTCTTGGATATCTGCTATTTTCTGTAAAGGAAGCAGAGGGGTAGTGGATTTGGAGGAAAGAGGAGGTGTGGGAGAGCTGAGAGGAGTGGAGGGAGGGGAAATTGTGATCAGGATGTATTATATGAAAGAAGGATCTAGACACAATAATTTAAAAAATGGTGTGAGTCTTTTCAGGGGAAAAAGGAGGGACAAGGGGACATGAGGATGTAATGAATGACTGTAAGACTTGCCTTAGTGCTTCTTGCAATGATAACCCATAATGTAAACCCCAAATCTATAATATACCTGTGACAGCATCATTTCAAAACATTAATTTAAAACACACACAGAGTTGTATGCATCATATATGTGCCCAAGAGTTTTAGAGACTTTTAAATTTGTCTAAGGGTAATTGGGAAAACATTTCAGGCAAACGGAAAGCCCAAATTGTCACTAAAATTACCTTTGTTATGTTCACCTTTTATTATTCACCAATTACTTTCAATAAAGCATAAATTGAGACTCATGGGAGTAATTTTGTGTGGTTGCTAGAAATATGCAATTCATATATAAACATTTACCCTAACATTTTTGATCTTGTTTGTACCAAGTTATGAAAAGGTAAATAGCATTTTTTATTAAACTGAACACCCAAGAGTTAATCAAGAGTATTATAAGAAACAGAAACTGAAAGTCTTTGGTGCTAGAAATATTTAAAATAGTTCAATCAACTCAGTCTGCTATGGCAGTCAATGGGGGCAGTTAGTTTACTACACCTGGAGTACTTAAGAAAAATAATACACTGAATCTATGACATGATTCTTACATCTACAATGTTGAAAATACACATGGAATTGATTTTAAAGGAAGTGTTAATTATTAAGTTACTAAAAAAACAATACTACCTTGGGCTTAAAATTGGAATTCTGTAACCAGTAAATTCACTCATTAACATTCCACATGGCTCAGCTAAAAATTCACATAAATACAAGGATATTGATAATGTGAAGGTGTTATTGATAGAAGGTGAGGATGCTTTATAGCCAATATAGTGCTCTTGGATGATTATTGGCTGGAGTTCCAGGAAGATTCTCTCTAAATATTGAAGTCCATGAAAACACTTGACTGAGAAAGAACATTTTGGTGAGATTATAGCTGTTAAATCAAAAATACATTATGTACAATGGGGATATTATGCAGGTAATATAACACACAAATTGGTCACTCAGATCATAAATGGGATTAACTGCCCAGTGAAGAAGTTTTCTCAATCATTCCAAAGATCAGAATCACTGAAAAATAGATAGATTATAGCTGCAAAAGTGCATTTAGACAAGATGAATATTTTGAGTCACTATATAATTTAATATGAAAAAGCTATTATACCATGATGCATGGTAAAAATAAAGAAGTCTCATACCAGGGGCATGAATATACACATATTTTAATATGTATATATTTTATATGTATACATATGCCATTGTATTATTTATTATTAATAATATTATTTTGTATCCATCAATATATTACTTTTATATGTTAATATATATTAATGGATAGAACAGATGTTTACAATGCTGAGGGTTCAGTGACCAACAGCAAACTATAGCCTTACTTATATTACAATTGTAGTTTCATACATAGAAAAGATTTACCTTGAAAAGAGTCTCAATCACATTTTAATGGGTAGGGGATAAAGTTTTCCACTTTATCTTGATGGTAAGTGCATGAATAATGTATCCAGATTGAATCTCGCCATGTTTCATTTGAAAATATATTAGCAAGTATGGTTAAATTGCCTTAACCTAAAATTCTGAAATGTAAACTGCTCCAAAATCCAAGACATTATTTGTTTCTACCTAGTACATGTTGCATTTTACCACAGGTGATGATGGATCACAGCCAAAATATTTGTAAATTTACAGCATTCATAACCAAACAAACCGAAACTTGATATATATTTTGTAAGTTGTGTGTATACGGAACAAAATGAATTTCGTGATTAGACTTGGGTCCCATAACCGAAGATACCATATCATATATGTGTAATTATTTCACATCAGAAAAACAATCCTGAATCTACATGATGAGTGACTCTTAGCCTTTGTGATATTTAGTAAAAAAAAAAAAAAAAAAAAAAAAAAAAAAAAAAAAAAAAAAAAAAAAAAAAATCAAAAGGTTGAACTGGGTTATGTGATATGGAATGAAACACTCATTAGGAAATTAGATATCAGAAAATCACACATTGATGAGACTATCTACAAAAGTTCTTTTGGCCTGTGCTTATAATTTATCATAATTCAGTGTAGATCAACAGAACCAGAAGTCGAAATGAAAAGTTGGGCTTGACAATTGGAATCTATGAAGAGAAACAGTCTCACAGAGAAATTATACCATTCATTATTTTTTCTTATTTTAAACACATTTTATTGTGAAATAACTTCAGATACAAAACATTTATAAATATACTACAAAAGAGGTTCCATTCATCATTTATTTAACTTCTCCAAATGTTAGCAACTTATATAACTTTGGGACAGGGAAATTACTAATGCTATTAAGTCAAATCTACATTAGTAATTCAAATTTTGCTCAAATGATTCCTTTCATCTAATTTGGAAATCAAACCAGAATTCTACATTGCTTCTAGTTGCCATATCTCTTTTATTTCTTCCAACCTGAAGTGATTATCAAGCCTTTATTTTATGTGATCTAAACAAGAAGAGCACTGGTTTGTTATTTATGTGTCTCTTAATTTGCATTTGTCTGGATTAGTTTGGTTGTACAGATTTGGCAAGAACAGAAATGATATTCATTATGCCATATCAGAAAATATAAGACATTAATATTTCAATACTATCAATACTAATCTTGATTTGAGCAAGACCTTATCTCCACTGTAAAGTTACTACTATTCCATTGGACAATTAATAAACATTGTAGTAAAAAAAATCTGTGAAAAACATAAAGAAATGCTTTGTGAATAAGTTATTTCTTTTTAATTAATGTATTCATTTATTTTATATCCCAGCCACAGTTTGTCCTCCCTTCTCTCTTCCCAGTCCCTCTCCACATACCCATCTTCCCCCACAATCATCCTCTCTCCCTCCATTTCTGTTAGGAAAGGGAAGTCTTCCCATGATATCAATATAACATGGCATATCAAGTTGCAGTAACACTAAGCACCTCCTCTTTATTAAGGCTTGGCAAGATGATCTAGTATGAGGAGTAGGGTCCCAAAAGCCAGTAAAAGAGTAAGAGACAGGTCCCACTCCCCCTGTTAGGAGTCCCACAAGAGGACCAAACTGCACAACTGTAACATATATGCAGAGTGCTTAGGTTGTGGTGGCACAGGCCAGTAGAATTTGCTGAAGGAGGCAGAGACAGGAGGATCATGAGTTCAAGGCAAGATGAGCTACACACTATCCATTTATTTTCAATGTCTCTAAATTTCCATGACTTACAGGAAAAACTTGGTGGGGTTCACCAGCATTAATACAGCCCAAGGATGCAGCATGAAATAAGAGAGCTGAATGGGGAGCTTGCACCAGTGTAGACTTGGTTCACACTTACAGAGTGAGCAGCAGAATTACAAAAACATATGCAAGCTATAGAAACACTGATAAGATTTCAGAAGTGGTTCTGATACAGTAATATCAAATCATTTTTCCCATAGACCAAGTCACTCTCTAACCACAGAACAATGGCTAATGTGCCATCATTTAAGTTAAAATAACATAAAAACAAAGGAGAAAATTAGCTTTACTCATCATTTATTATGTTTTATAAAGTAGAATTTGAAGTGTTTCACAGACTTTAGATTCAACACTGCTTTCTCTTCTTAATAGTAGAGCCAGCTGTATACTTTTTTACAGCTACATCAATGAGGAGACACACACTGACATAGAAGTTATAGCTACAACATTCAGGAGGCATGGGAGTTTCACAAGCCTTTCTACTGATTCCCTCATGGTGCTATTAATTTGCAACTCTGTTTTAGAAACACTCCTGATGGAGAAACAGGGAAGAAAAAAAATAGTCACGTAAACTTGCACAGTGACACTAACTGACATTCCAGTGTAGATGAGGAATTTCATAAGACCTCACTCCTACATGAAGAGCTCTAAGCAATTAACTACTAGGGAGAACTGGTCTCCTCTAGAGAAGAGCCCCTTGATAGCTTATCTAATTCTAAGTGCCAGCCCTGAATGCACAGTCATAGACACAACAATAAAAGGACTCAACAGGTTGCACACACACACACACACACACACACACACACACACACACTCACACTCACACACCAAAGAAGTCATGAATTTGAGAAGGGGTGAGTAGGACACAGTGAGAGCAAGAGGCAGCCAAAAGCTTAGAAATGATTTAAATACAGGTGTCCTGTATAAATTCTCAAAAGAAGAATAAAATCAATCTCTTTATAACAGTCACGTGGTTATAAAGTCAGAAAGATTTGAAAAGTTGTTGCTTCTTATGTAAATACCTATTCCCCTACCGACCTTCAGAAATACATAAACGATAGAGAATAATGATTGCTAATAGAGGGGTTATTTGAAAAGCAATCAAATTCTTTTTAGTATCTCTGTCATACCAAACACTTCTTGTGAGCTTAGTATATCATTTTCTTTCCCATTTTAATGTATCATTTGGTAGACACACTCATCTTTTTCTTTGCTGCTGTATAAAGAACATTGTGAGAGTTAAGTTCATAACCACCTATAAAGTAAATGAATGACTGTGTGTGCGTGTGCATGTGTGCGTATGTGTGTGTGTGTGTGTGTGTGTGTGTGTGTGTGTGTGTGTGTGTGTATACATCCATATGGAGACAAAAGTTGACAATCAATGTTCTTCTCATTCAGTTTCAGTTGGGTTTTGTTTTCTTCTTCTTTTTCTGGAAATGGTCTCTACCTGAACTTGGAGTTTAGGAATATCTGATTGCTCTGGACTGCCTAACCTAGCAGCCTAGAGGATCCTCCTTAGCACTGGGATTGGATATGTGCCATTGAGTGGAAGTTTTAAAAATAACTTTGAGATTATAATATAATTACATAATTTCTCCCTTTCCTCCCTCTAAACCCTCTCATATATTTGTCTTTGCTCTTTCAATTTCATGGCTCTTGTTTTAGATACACAAATACTATTATACGCCTGGAACCTTTCATAAAAGTTTAGAGATCGAACTAAGGGACTCAGCTCACACAAGAATCACTTTATTGACTGAGCCACTTCCCAGACTCCTGTTTGCTTTGTTACAGGTTTAGCTAAAGCATAAGGGGAAATAGAGAAGGCTTATCCCAAAGACTCAAACAAGATAGTTAGACAATGGGTACAAAAGACATTGACATGTATGGTATTTCACTTCGGCAACTGTCATGAAATGGTCTTAGTCTTTAAGAAATTGCATTTATCTTTACCAACCTTCCATTTGTAATGTTCTAATTAGAATTTTAATCTCTCATTCATTTTCCAAAATGAGAATGAAGCAAGGATTTTACAATAAGCCATCAACTATTAGAAATCAACTTTATGGTGATATAATAGTTAAGAATGCATGATCATTTCAGCAGAAAACTGATTATTTTAGCTAGTATATACAAAGATTTAGACAAGAACAGATATTATACCTTTTAAATTAAATTTAAAAAGGAAATTTTATGCTAATGGGCCATTAAGTAGAGCTAGTCTGGAGTATTGGCAAGTAAAGAAATGAAGTTAGGAATAGATCCACATTGTAAGAATTCTTTTAAAGACGGTGTGTTTCTCAAGAGAGATAAATGAGAAGCAAGTTTGGTATAAATACTTAATAATCCTCTCATCAAAGAGGACTGAAAATTACTAAATTCGTTGATATAATCTCAGTTGATGAAATTAGGTCAAAGAGACATTAATATTGTGCTTTTTTTCATAAATAGCTTGATCTCAATGCCTCTCCAAAAGGCCTTTCTTACAGCAGCTTCTCATTTTCTCTCTTGTTTTATAACCTCATTTTAAGTGACAACCAAGAGTCAATGCCTCATTGCTGCTGTTTCAAACTTTCAAGTTTTTATGCTTTGTGTTTGATACTACTTTAGAATAGATTTCATATTCAGAGTTGCAAGCTTGTTTGTTTATTTATTAGCAAAGAGGTTTTCTATGCCTAACAGAGCAGAACTATATACAAGAGGTTGATGTTTAGGAGGCTGAGCCAGGTGGACCTCTGTGAGTGCGAGGCCAGCCTGGGCTACCAAGTGAGTTCCAGGAAAGGTGCAAAGCTACATAGAGAAACCCTGTCTTGAAAAACCAATATATATATATATATATATATATATATTACAATACAGTGGTATTGTAAATTAATCTACATGCATTTATATTGACTTTGTCATGTGAGTGAGGGTGGGATGCATGTGCCTCTGGAAATCAGAGGACAACTTCCAAGAGTAGGTTTCTGCCTTCTACAATGTGGATTCCATGGCTGGAACTCAAATCCTCAGGCTTGCCAGCAAGCACCTTTAGCGAATGAGTCAAAACTGGTCTTACTTTTAAATTTTTTTGTCTGCTATTGCTTCCGTGTTAGTCCCTTTTTATAACATTTAAAACTTAATCTAAATATCTAAAATATTAAGTTCTTCCCTTAATTGTTATAAAAGTTTCCTTCCCCTCCCTTTCCTGTAATCAAAATTACTTCTGTTACTCTAAGTGAATTTTCACAAGATGTGTTTATCTTACTGTCTTCTATTCCACAAAGTGTTATCCTGCTGAGTCTGGCCTCTGGTAAATTGACTCTGCAAACAGCAGGAGTCTTAAGTCTCTATTTTTAGCTACAGAAACCAAACTTCAACAATGTCAGTAAGAGAGACAAATGGAGATACTTTGTGTTCATCTTCATTAGCAGCTTATTTCTCTGAGAAATATTTAAAGTGACATAATATAATGCTTTCCAATAAATTAATCATATCTACAGATAGAACCACGCTGAATAGCCTTGTCAAGTTTTCTGTCAGAAGCATGAAGATTTAAATAAGGAAATTAATGAGTTAAAATATATCAGTGCCTAAGAATGGTTAATTCCACTGTTCTTGATTTTGTTTACTTCTAGTGGCTATATTCATTTATTTAAAATACAGGTTTCATATCATCTAATTTAAACACATATCACCTAATAAGATTGTAACCGACAAAATTAAAATTAGGCCTAAGTATTTATATTGGTTGTAATCTACTGTAAATCTTGCTGAAATTAGTGTGGCATTTTTGTCAAGACATCCCCAACAGAATTTTGCTGTCAAGTTTCTATTGAAATATGTAAGGATGTGTTGGAAATGTTTCATTATGTTAGCTTTAGGTACATTTTATACCCTACTGGAGTGAGAGTTCCTTGAATGTTTAGGGTGTATACCACAGTCCCATCCTCTGCAGGTCTGCTTCCTTCCCTGGGATCAGAGACTCAGCCTGCGCCGTCTAGAATGAATTCTGAACTTTCTTCACTTCTTATTCTGAATTTCCTTTCCGGCTTTTCTACTGAAACTGCCTTCTCCTTGCTCTCACTTGTGTAATGATCTCACGGTGTCTCATGACAGTCAACGCTGTAGAAACAGCCTTGCTTTTCTTCCAGGGACTTAAGCAGTGAGTGCATCGTGCTATTTATGGTCACCATTAGGTCCCCAGCCTCATCACCACTCATCTTGTTACCTGTAGTCTGTAGAAATGACAAATTTTATGGAGCTCAGAGGATCCCTCTTGCAAAATTTTGATACTTCATCTTCTATTTTTCTTGATCTCTCTGTCTAAAACTTTGAGTTTTAGTGTGACCTTTGTTTGGCATTTTGATTTTTTTTCCGTTCCTTTTGTGTGAAACTCTGTTCTGAATTTTATGAGATCATAATTCTACTTTGGATTCATACTCTTCTGCTGTGGAATATTAGTTTAAGATATGTTAGATTCATTTATGCTGTGGAATATTTGTTTAATGATGCAAAAATGTGCTGTATTCTTTTATGTTGCCGTTGTTTAGCTCTGTAAAGCTGTGTTACTTTGTCTAAAATACCTGATTGGTCTAATAAAGAGCTTAGCATCTAATAGCTAGGCAGGAGAAAGAGATAGTCAGGGCTGCTAGGCAGTGAGACTAAACAGGAGGAGAAATTTAGGCTGGGGGAAGAATGGAAAAAGGGAGGAGCAAGAAAAAGAGGAGAGGAAGACACCAGGGTCCAGCCACCTAGCAGCACAACCAGCCAAAGAGTAAGAAGGAAAGAGAGGTATATAGAATAGAGAAAGATAAAATCCTGGACACAAAAGATAGATGAGATAATTTAAGAAAGGCTGGCTAGAAATAAGCCAAGCTAAGGCCAGGTATTCATAAGTAAGAATAAGTCTCCATGTATTTATTTTGGAGCTGGGTAGGAGGACCCAAAGAGCAAAAAACAACAACAACACACTTCCTTTACTAATTGATTCAGAAATACAATTTCCCTGTTGGACTTTTTCCTTTTTGTACTATTCTAGCTGAATATTGTCAGCAAACACAACATTGGGCAATTCCACAGATTTCAATGTACAAATACTTTAGCCATTTTAAAACCTTAAAAATTTGAATTCACTTGTATTTTCAAATATGAGATGTTTAATTAGGAAAAATAAGTGTTCATAGATAATTTTTAATTTAATTATTATAAGTTCATAAAGTTGTGATCAAATATTAAACTACACTGAGACTTGTTCAAGGGCTATGCTTTAACAAATGACATTTGAATAATTTTCCTAACTTTTATTAGTACATTTAATATATGTTCATTAAAGCAAATCAATTATGCTGAATAAATCCTTTGTAACCTTTTGAGGTTTTCTCGGTGCTTCTTAATACTTTTATTACGGTGAGAGGCTGCTAAAGAACCCTAATATAATGATAGAGTTGTCAATCTTCTATAGTGCTATTAATTTCCAGGTCTCATATTTTATCCATCTTGAATATCATAAATCAAAATATTTTATTGCTTTCACCATTTTCAATTAATGAATACTATGAGGTACATGTACTTATTATTAAGATTTCCTAGTCAATGATAAAAGCTAATTAATTATCATGCTCATTTCCAAGGAAAGGGACCTATCCTCTAAATTACTGAAGTATAACTAGCATAAAACAGTTTGAAGTCCCAGTTTTCTCAATCATTTCCACCCTTATTAATGTTTGTTTTACTATTTTTCCCCCTTTGTGAGATATTGCATATTTGAGATATTGCATAGTATTGTAAATTGTGTTCATAAGCTACTTTTCAGAATAATGCAACATTTATGTCTGTGGGTTCATTCCCAAACTCATAATGATCATCTTTTAGTTTGGGATAGTTAAGCATAAAGGCACTTTTAATCATATAACATCCATTTCCCTTAGTAAGCTAGAGTCAGCTAATATTTTACTCCAACTTTTAATTTTTCAATTTACAAATTATCACCGTGCCTTATTCAGGCTTTATACATAAATTGTTAACATTGAGGTTAGTTCAGTTTCATCTACATGTCAGTGACTGGTGTGTGTGTGTGTGTGTGTGTGTGTGTGTGTGTGTGTGTTTATTGTTCATTTGTTTCAATATCAGGACACCCTTTGGCTATAGATGGCCAACCTCTTTTTGAAAGTAGGCTTAGTGAAAATAAGTTGGTGGTTAATTTTTCACTCTGTTTTATTTTTGTCCAGCTGTGTTTGTATACCACCCTAGTTCCTGTAAGTTTATATTTACCAGATTCTCAATTCTCAGTTGACTTTTTGTTTTACCCTCTTAAGGTACTTTTAGTGTTGCTTTGAAAGAAGCCTTTCCAATCATTCATTTTACAATTGTCATTTCTTGTTACCTTCTTTCAAAGTATTTTCAGACCCGGATGATTTGGCATTTCACTCTAATACAATATAATTTTGGTGATCTTGTTTAATCCTGATGAGTGCATCAACTGACTGTACCTATGGATTCTCTCCTTCATCAGTTCTCAAGATCAAAACCATTATCTTTGCATGTACTATTGCATTAACATAATCCCTGATCCATCTTCCCAGAACTTAAATCAGCAATAGGCCCATGCTTCTTTTTATCTATCTTAATTCTTTCATTTTACAGGTCCTTTGTGCTCCTTTTCACATGGGTAATATCTTCAAAATCAATTTTTAATCCACTAATGACAACATAATTCTTCTATTTTATATTGAGAAGAATAGATTATGAAATTGCTCAGACTAAAATGTTATTTTTCTGTTAATAACTCTGTTGGAATTTTGAAAATCAGTTACATGATTATTTGTTTTTTATAATATCAAGTGCGTTTTGTAATTCAGATATATAAACTAATATCATGTTTCAGATAAGTCTAATATATGAAATATATGTTAGCCAAATATAATATTTATATTATACACTGACTTGTTTTCATAATAATTGTTTGGGCACCTACACCTTTGATTATTAGCTGCATTTTCTTGATATTAGACTGTGGAAATTGAGGAAAACCTTAGTAGATGCTCTGTCTCACAGTCAAATTTTATTTGAGCATAAATGTGAGATTCGCCAAAGTTTATGTCTCATTATAATATTTAAGTTCAAAATGTTCAAATCTGACACTAGTCCATAAATACACTCAAGACTTTTGTGTGAGCCAGGGCACTTATATTATGTTTGCTTTTCAAGTATTTACTAGTGAGACAGCAACGCAATAGAGCAGAAACTACTTAGTATAGAACAAAACATTCATTACAAGGTCTGTTCTCTCTATTTTATATTGTAATGCTTAGTAAATATGGGACATGTTCATGCAAGTTTTGAAAGCTTCTAGTCAAATCCTAAAAAAAAATTCATTTATTATCATAAACAAATTTTGCTATATTTATTATTCACATTAATGTAAGAAAAAAATACCATTGTACTGCAGTACTTCATGGATTTCTTCTTTCTAAACTCGCCCATAGCTCTTGCATATTAATTTTATATCTACTTTGTGATTTTTATTTAATATTCTGAGAATTTCATATATATAGTATTTATATTATTTCCTTTTCCTCCTCTCCAAGTTCTCTGTTTCCCACCACTCACTCTCAAAGTCAGGTCTCAATTATTATTACTATAATTATATTATTATTATTATTATTATTCACACACACACACACACACACACACACACACACACACACACTGATTCTGCTTAGGATTGCTTGCATGCCCATGTATTTAGGGTTGACCACTACTGATTGGATAATCCACCAGGGAGTTCATCCCTAGAGAAAACTGATTTTCTCCTATCAATAGCCATTGATTTTCTGAAGCTCTTCCTCTCAGAATATGAGATTTGTGTAACTTTCAGAATGCACTACTGCCATTTTCCTAAATTGATTGCTGTGTATAATTTTAAAGGAGACTCCACTACCAATTCTGATGAGACAGATATCAGGCCAAATACCTTTTGTTCTTTGCTTTACCTTGACTTTCAGGTTTTTGCAGGAAGAATGGTAAATGCGAAGAAATCACAGAAACTTACAGATATGGTGTCTTAGCAGTAAGGTTTCAAATTCACACTTTGATTTTCAGTTTTCCTTTCATGTATATATTAATTTATCATTGACCATAGCTTTATGAAACAACAAAAGATTTCAAAAAATTGGAGAAGTCGGCAATGTTAACTGAGATGAATTCTTGTTATATCATATAATATTTTTTATCGCATTTATTTTTGTTTAGTTAAATATTAATATGCATTGAATTAACTCCTTGTAGCAATCCATACTCCAACAGTCATAAAGGTACTAAGCACTTATTATTAAGTTTATTTTAGTGGGGATCTATTATAATTATCATTAATGCCTAATGTAGCTTGACTCATATTCTATATAATTTTTCTTCATTCTAAATATAAAACCCTTTGACCTTTTTACATATGTCACTAATAAAATATGTTTATAGAGTTATATAGTGTATGAGTTAACAAAACTTAAATTTGGTTGAAAGAAATTCATCAATTGGGTTATCTATATGCCTTAATGCCTTTAATCTTTAAAATAGAAAACACATAAACAAACAATCAACTTGATTGGTTTTATGTTATTTGGTGCAATGTTTTCCCTTCTATACTGGAAGCAATATAAAGAATGTATAAAGAGTTTAGAGTGTGTATAGGTATTATTCCTAGAATAACTAATATTTCATTTACTTAATTAGTTGTACACTTACTTAAGAACATTAAAAATAAATTGTTGAAATAAAATGATCTTTGTCATTCATGTAGATGAGTCAAATGGCTATGCTCTTTAATTTTACTTATTGATTTGGTTCTTGATTCTATTTGATTTGTTATTTTAATAAGAGCATATAATTATTTTGAAGAATGGGTAGAAAGAGTCCACAATTTTTTACTTGAAGAAATCTAATTTATGTCTTGCATACTACTGCAGTAGGAGTAATTATTATCTTGAGTGTAGATTGATTTAGAACATTGCACAATGACCCAGAACTACCCAACTACTTACATTCCTAGTTCTTACAAGTTAAATGTTGAGGGAAAACTTGTAATTTTTTTCTAATTTGACTTGACATTTCTCTCCTAAGCATATTCATAAACTTTAGTTTTTTTTTCCCTACTCAGAAATCTTAGCAATTTCATTATTGATGTTTATAATTTGCCTATAACAAGACATAGCTTTATCTTAAGCATCAAATGTATGACTAAAGTCTGTTTACTGAAGATTAGCCATTTTTTTGAGACATCCTATGACCCTTTTCTGTCTGGAATTCTTTTTCCTATGCCAAAAAGGAAATTTCTTTTTCCATGCTTTCTAGAAGAATCTTAACCTAGAACACAACTAAGGTTTAAAGCAGGATTGTCAGGCAAAACACAGTGTAGGCAACCTAAGAAAGCACACAGAAGCAATAGGTTACAAGTCCATTACAGAAGAGGTGCATTGGCAAAGAAAATTTATGCTTTTGCTGTTTCAAAAATTAGTCATTTTAATTTATTCTTGAAATTTTCATACCCATAGACAATGAATATATTCATAATTACTATCCATTCTCTTGTCCACCTCCTTCCAGATTCTCCCAATGCATCCAGCTCCCAACTCCATACACGTTAAAAAGCATAACCCTCAGGCATGGTGGTGGCACATGCCTTTAATCGGAGCACTCAGGAGGCAGAGGCAGGGAGATCTCTGTGAGTTCAAGGTCAGTCTTGTCTACAGAGTAAGTTCCAGAACAGGCAGGGCTACACAAAGAAACCATGTCTGGAACACCAATGAAGCAAAACAAAAAACAAACAAACAAACAAACAACAACAACAAAAACTCATAACCCACTTAAGTTCAGTGAGTACTGCTAATGTGTGCAAGGGTGTGGGGCCATTAGCTTCAGCAAGGTAAGCCTACAAATGGCCAAACTTCCTCAAAAAATAGCATGCCCTGGTAGTTATCTATTTATGAGAGAGTTGAAGTGCTGCCTTGGATCCCACATCATAAAAAGTGATCCCCGAATTAGCCAATCCTCCCCTAAGTGAAATTAATGGTCAGTGGTCAACTTTTTTTCTATTGTTTGATTTTCCTATGTTGTGGTATGATTAATATTAGTCATTTTCATGTCCTTGTTTCCCATAACCTAGACACAAGGGAACAAGAAGAGTCACATACTGTAGGAGGGAATTAGATATAAACTCTTTATGTCATTTTACTTTCAAAATCTCCTACAGTTTGTCAGAAGGGCATTTTTTCCTATCATGAACACTGCAGACATTTTTGTTCTAACACATTTCTCATAATTCCTGAAACGATGGTCTAGCTACTTTTGTTGCTGTGATATCAGTATCAATATTAACCAGGGGAGGAAAAAATTTACTCCACTACACTTCCTGAAACAGTACATGACTGAGGGAAGTCAAGGAAGAAACTTAATGGATGGATCTGGAGGCAAGAATTGAAGCAGAGATCTAGGAGTGATGCTTACTGGCTTGTCCCTTCTAGCTCATGTGCAGGCAACTTTTGTTTATAACCCAGGCCTGCCTGCCCAGGGGTGGTACAGCCAATGTTGAACCAGGACATCCTACATCAATTAGAAAACAAGAAAATCCCCCACAGACATGCTCTCAAATTCCAGCATGGAGGGGTGCGGCTCCAGAAGCGCTCTAGTGGGTAGCTGTTGACAGTTAATGACTGTTGAGGGGTAGAGTCATTTTTCTTTAGGGTTTGGTAACTGAGGAGGTTGTCCATACCCACTGGATGACCTTCCATCCATGCACATGTGATAATGTCTGTTGCACTCAGTGGGTTAAATGAATGAATGAATGAATGAATGAATGAATGAATAATATAGGTAAATACAACAGAAATGTAATTGAGTTGAGGTGAAACTTGAAGAGATTTAGAAGAGAAAGCAAGGAATGGAAACGATCAAGATATACTGAATACAGTACGGAAATCTTAAAGAACAAATAATGTATGTGTATATATAATTGTTTTGTGTCCTAGTTATGAACTCATTCATTTTCGATATTCATTTGTTTAATTTTTGCCTTTTGAAAATTTTTCTATACAATGGCAATGGAGTAAAGAGACAATCTGGTATTAATTTGGAATTCAGTTCCAACCCTGTATGTTTAAGCTGTGTGAACTTGGAGAAGTCTTTGATTATTTCATACTGTTACTTTAGTGGAAAATTAAATCATATTAGTTCTTATGTTTATTAATTATGAGAATTAAATAAAATAATGCAGTATTAATGGATTTATTTTGGGCCAGAGAGAATAAATACATCAGAGAAATAATTAAAGTTTTGTTATTATTTTAATAATGGATAATTATTTTAGTAGTAATAGTATATAGGAATATTTACTATCCCTATATTATATATATATGGATAGTTTATATTGACAAAGGAGGCCAGAGAAGGACAAACAGAAGACAATTAAAAAGAGGGGAAGCATATTTCAGTTGCCTTTACAAAGTAAACATTAATGTATAAAATAAAAATATAAAAATCTTGTTTTACCCACAGTGTTACTCACTTTAGGATCACATATTTAATTTTTTTTCATATTTTTTTCACTTAATGTTGCTAATGTGTTTACTCAATCACTTTTTCAGTATGAACATAATATGCAAATTATATCTATATTACAAATGTTAGTAAAAGTAATTATTGTCAAAGTATACACACAGATTAGCGGATGTGAATGCCAGAGTTCTGCCATTCTACTTCATACATCAGAGAATTTACCCCAGAATTGGGAAAGCTGAAGCCAGAAGATGTCAAATTTGAGGCTAACTTGAGTCATACTGCAAGCCTAAACCAGATTAAGTCTGCATGGACAGTGTCAGTAGGCAGAAGTTCCACTCCTAGGGAAAGACCCATTTTCAGCATCAGAGGAGAGAACTAATGTCTATACATGTAATGTATAGATAGTAATTCTCTGAAAATTTTTATTGGTAATATTTACCTTCCCCTCCCACAACTCTAGCCAGACGTAGCCCCTTCTCCCTTCCTACCCAACTTTATGTCCTTTTTTCTCCAAACATTCTTAGATATATGGCCTTCCACTGGAACATGGGAGACTTTTCAGGCATTATACTCTTAGAGAAAATTGACTCTTCCTCTCTCAGCAGGTACAAATTGACACCTTGGCCAAGAGCAAAAGTTCTGCCTAACGCCCTTCTCCAGATTGAGGTTATGTTCTGATTTGGGTTTTCTGAGCTACTCAAGCCATCTCAAGTGCTATATCCTCTAGCCTCAGCCTCCGAAGTTCTGGGATGATAGCCTTGATGTGTCAATTAACGTGTGCAATAGTTTTAATAATGATCCAGACAAAGAGTTATCGGTCCTGTTCTGCCAGAAACATTATAAAAATATTAGGACACTAGGAGACTAGGAAGAATCAATTATGTACACCCGAGCCCTATACTATCAGTCTCTCAGGTCCTTGCTGATTTTTAGCAAAAGTCACTTTCATTTGACAGCTGTTTCACGGTTTTTGTGAAATAATTTGATTCGCTAAGTTCATTTCTCAAGCAAAATTCACCACATTGTAATGAGATACCACACTGTAATGAAATGCTTATGCTAATTATTTTTCTCCATCGAAAAGAGTAATGATTTATTAACCTCACAACTGAAGCATGACAATTACATATGCATTTTGTGTAAATTGTTGTTGCGTGCCCATGCACTGGCAACAGCTTCATGGTTGAATTTTATTAAAAACAATGTGATTTTTTTAAAAAAAAAAAAAAAACTTGATTTACACTTATTATGTTGTTGCTAGCTTTTTAAATGCCAGTTTATGTAAGTGGGGCTGAAGAATTTCAATGTAGTATCCAGTAAAGATCTTTCTTTTTTCTTTTGTTTTTGCTCCTTACTTTCTACCTTGGTTCTTTTCACTTTTAAATTGAGCACGAAATAAATATTGTTACGGATATTTAGTTCAGATTTTTCTTATTATTGTTTCAGGAGATTTTATCAGAGATTTTATTGATTCCTGTAAATGTGGACTATATCCACAGTCATATTAATCCAAGGCATAGTTAAGGACAAAGCAAAGGTTAAGCTCTTTGTTTGAGTTTTCATCTCTATTTCAATCTCTACAATGCAATGAGAATGATCTTTATAAAATGCCAAGCAAGCTTTGTCTTCATTGGCTGAAATCTCTTTAATGGCTTTCCAGTGCTCTTGGAATAAAAGCCAAACTATTGATCATATCTCATATTCTTTTTCTGTTTGTCGCTCACTATTTATTCAGTCTCTTGCTTTTTCATGCCTATCCCAGACTATCATTTCTATTGTAATTCTAAAGTTTTTCAAATTAGTTAAGCCTTTCTTCTACCCAATCCTTTACATATGTTCTTTTTGTTATAAATACATTTTTCTACAACTAAAGATTGATAACTCTGACTCAACCATTAGCTCTCTGTATTTTAGGCAAATAAAGAAGTCGATTGCAATGCCAAGTGAACAGCCTATGATCCAATTGTCTTTTTTTCTTTCCTGTAACCCATTTTATGTTTCTTCGGTCCCCAGAAATAACTCTCTCTCTCTCTCTCTCTCTCTGTCTCTCTCTCTCTCTCTCTCTCTCTCTCTCTCTTCCCTTCCTCCTTTTCTATAATGTGTGTGACTACATATGTGTGTATATATGTAAGAGTATGTGTATGCATACATATCTATGATGCTAAGTGTGAATCCCGAGCATCCATATAAAATGCTGAACATGCTGGGATGCACCTATAACTTCAGTGCTGGTAGAGGTGAAGGTAGACAGATGAGGATCCCAGAAGTTCACTGTCCATCTAAGCCAGCCTATCAATAAACTCTAGATTCAGTGTGAAACCTTGGCTCAAAAATATGAGCTAAAATAAAAATGTGGACATTCATAGAGACACCCAATATTAACCTCTGGCCCAAGAAATGTACATATGGACACAGGCAAACACACACACACACACACACACACACACACACACACACGAGCTATTAAATCTTATTAAACCTATCAAACCATAATTTAAGCCTTCCCTTAAAAAACTGGAAGCTGAGTCGGGTAGTCCATACAATTAAGCTGGGCCTAGGAGCAGCTGGAGACATCCATGAATCCTATGGACTTCAGAAATTCTTTCCTGATCACATTACATAACAGTTACCCTAGATGTTCATGAGGTTCAGTAGTAGCCAGTTATACAACTCCTTTGCTTCATGATCCACAAAAACAAAGAAATTAGAGATGATTGGGTGTTATCAAAGGTTTTGTATTTTGCTAGCTTATAAGATGTTAGTGAAATGATAGGCATTGTTGTGTGTAGAAGCACTCGATGGATGCCTCATTGTGATGGGATCATTAATATATCCCTCTTGTTTCTTGGAGTCAAGAGTTTTACCATAAAACTATATCATGATCTGAATGAAAGTATTTCTACAGAGTGGTAGCTGACCTGTAACTTTAAGAGGCTTTACCCAGTTGTTTTTTAAGCTTGATGCTTCTGGTTCATATCATACTCATTTGAATCTTGTAGTTCACATTCTAGTCTTACAGCCATAGATCTACACATTTGCCAGATAGATTGATACATGAAAACTACAAGAGGTGGTTTGTGTCCATAAAATTGGCACAGCAGTAGACACTGAATTTATGATGATAAATTTAGTGGCCAATGAACAAGTATTACATTGATCGAGATAGTCCATTCATAGACTTTACCATTAACTTCATTAGAGCTGTAGTAAAACCAGTGATGCCTGCATCCTTGAAATCATGAAATTTTAACTTACTACATTTAAATTAGGTGATATACTTTATCTACTATCGTAGCGAAATGGTTTTCATCTGACATATCCTACTATTATGTTGTTACTCCAAATCTCAAAGAATGGATGTGAGCATACATATAGTTGTCAACATGTCCATTTGGAAGATGCATTCTTGGCTTCAGAAATGAAGACTTCATATATGTCAGGACCTATTGTACTCATTGTGAAATAGACTCAGTGCAAGTCGATTTATCAAGAGCTTTTATTAATGTCTAGTGTGTCCCCAGTGAGACCTGTGATTCTTGGAAGTCAGCTTTCAATCTCTGTATACTTTATGTTTTAACAGGGCAGGAAGAAGTCTGTCACATCTCTATGTGTTCATTTATTGAGTGTCAATGTTAATAGATTAAAGAATAAAGACTTTAAAAAAAAAAAAAATGCTTTTCTCGAAGCTCTCACTATGCCTTTCAACAATCTTTATCACTTATCAAGTGGTAGAGTTAAACTTGGGAATTGCTAATACCAGTGTCATAGTTTCTAAGTCTCAAAAACTAGAATTTGAATATGAAATTTATTTTTAAAAGCTTCAAAACCTTAGGGAAGCTGTGTGATGGCTGTGATCATCAGTATGACTAAATTGATTACCTATTAAATAGTGATTTTGAATGACATTTGAATTTATTATGCTAAACTGATGATTGATACAATTTTTCTTTGTTCCACAGATTTTATATAAATTTATATTTTTAAAGTTTAAAAACAGAGTAGAGATTTTTTTTGAAAATATTGGGAATCTAAATTATAAAGAATGTTTAATGATATTATGATCTTATTCCTAATAAACGTCCTTGAATTTAGTTCTAAATCATAACCGTGACTAGAATGATCATCCATACATTAGTGCAAACCCATAGGGGTTTAGCTTGAATTTCATCTGCTATAGGCACATAGTCATGTTTCCCATCTCCTTTGAACATAACTTGAGACCCAGCCCATGCGCAATTTCAGAGAGAGACTAGTGCATTCATGTATAATTGAGCATGATCAATGAGAATATCTGTGGAAGATACATTGT
Source organism: Peromyscus leucopus (assembly GCF_004664715.2). NCBI lineage: Eukaryota > Metazoa > Chordata > Mammalia > Rodentia > Cricetidae > Peromyscus > Peromyscus leucopus. The sequence continues at coordinate 43,266,056 of NC_051077.1, read as the reverse complement.
ATTCACTGAGTCACTGCAATCAATGCAGACTGATGCACTGCCTCATAACTTAACATACTAGTTTATTAATTTTGCTGAGCGCTTATACAATATGATAACAAGGAAACCACTAAAACAGATCCCCTGCTGTAAGACTCTTGAAGTTATTTTAAAGAATTGCTCAAGCCCTTTTTATTTCTCTTAGGTTTTAGGACTTGCCTTTTAAAATATTTTATTTTTAATTTATTACTTTATTTTATGTACAGACAGGAAGTGACAGAGGTATGCAGGAAGAGGAAGTGATATAGCTAGGCTGAGGAAGCAAATGAGAGAACAGAACAGCAAGGCATATGTGTGTGGGTAGACAGGAAATAGCTTGCTTTGGAAGCTATGGAGTTGGTGAGGTAAGGCTAGCTTGTGGCTTTTCCTAATTCCCTGATCTCTCAGGTTTTCACCCCAATATATGGCTCCATATATTTTTTATTAATAAGACCATTTAGCAATTTGTCTACAGTTGCTAAAAAAAGGTCCACCTATTACGTAAAAATACAATTAAATTCTGTTCCATATAGCAAAAAAAAAAGTCTTTAAAAAAAAGAAAAGCACATGAGTTCTATGGTTTTCTAGTACTTTCCATTTAGACAATATTAACAGAGAGTCTGAAAATTTCTACTTGAATGTTTCATATGGACAGGAACATGTCTGTCTCTTGCTGGAAGTATTTTATTAATTAAACAGTCTGCTATGATTCCTACTGGAAGGAAAACTGACAGATTGCACAGAGTCTTAGTCAGATGTCAAGGTACTTAACGATTAATATCCGACACCTGCAACTCTAAGCTGTCCACCTGCACTCTCGTTTTAACACACAATTTCATTTTGTATTTATTTGATTGATAGTAAGAGAGTTTTAAAAGCTAATTTCTCACAGGGAATTTAGAGTAAATAGAGATAGATAAGACTGAAACAGTTTAAGTGCTTATGCCTTCGGGTATGAACGGACAAGTACTAGGGAATAACCTTTCATGGGGATCAGGAGGCCAAAATGTCAATAATAGTTTTATTAAACACAGTAGCCTGAGTGAGGTAGAATTTAAGATATAATTAAATTCTTTGGTATAACAAAGTAGAGATAGTAGATATGGTTAGTTGTCATACACTGGAGAGAAGCTGGATCTCATCAAGAACAATGTATTATGGATTATGGGTGCCTTTTCATTCACTGATAACATTGGAGCTTATGAAAACATTTTGTTAGGAGCACTGTTTCAGGGCTAAGCACCTTGTATGACTAATTTGACTTTGTTCACTTAAGCCTTTAAATAAATATGGAATTCATTTTTACTTCTTTTAATCATCATGAAAGATGTCTATTTACAGAAACTAAGTGCATGTACAAAACCTGCAAAACCTCAAACCAAATGAAAGAAAATCCAGCACAAAAGTGGCCAAGCATGCACAAAGTCCCACCATTAATCAAGAAGCTATTCTCAATTGATAGCTGCTGGGAGAGGAAAAAATCATCTTTCTTCAATGAAGTCGGACAGGAAGAATTAACCTCACCCTAGGAGAGGTTCCATTCTTAGAAGTTGGCCAACACAAATCAGACCCCATATTTTTTTAGTGTGTTTTAGATTTTTTTTTTGTTTTGTTTTAAGAAAGAGAAAGAAAATAGAGCTGCCTGAGCAAGGACTCAAGAAAAATCTCACAGGAGTTGGGGGATGAGAAAGAATATGATAAAAAAAATATACTGTATAAAATTCTCAAAGAATAAACACACATACACATGACCAATATGTTATATAGCTCTGTGATCATGTGATCACAGAGCCGTGGCTTGAGAAACACCATCCTGAATTATCAGATTTGAACTCTACATCTTGCAGCAATTACAGGATCTTTAGCTGATATTTTAAAGTAAGTAAAAATGGTTTCATTTTATTCTTTTAACTCATTGAGCATTAGCAAGAAATGTTAACACTGCATGCTTATACTAAGGATAAGTAACAGGTGAGACTGTATAAGCTTATGGGTGATTATGGGTGAAGGATTATATTAGTGAACAAATAAACATTCACAGAAGTGCAAGAAAAAAATTTATCATCTAAATTTTAAGCCTCATAAATGCTTTTAACTTTAGTTTTGTACTCATTTTTCCCTAATTTGATCAATATTAGGCTTTCTGACCTCTAATATGAAGATTAATATTCAATTCATTATTGAAAATATTCTTCAAAATTCACAGAGGGAACATTGCTGCTAAATGAGTCAAGGGCAATTAAATAAATATTTTAAAAGGTTGCTTTATATATAAAAAAAGACAGATCATACACCATTCTTCAGTCAGTTCTAACTGCTGTGTAACACTGAGATTAAGCCAGTACTGAGAGAGACAGCCTGTGCTACAGTTCCAGGCAAGGTGGTGCTGAATAGCAAATAGTATTTATAGTAGAATGGAAATAGATGTACAGTTAAGACGCAAAATCAGAAGGAGAAACAATACACTGAGAGAGGAGGTGACACAATATGTGATGATGTTTTCAACCAGTCCCTACCCACAGAACCAGGTAATCTCCAGAGACAACTGACCCAAACTTGTAGGAACTCACAAACTTTAGATTGACAGCTGTGAATCATGCATGGAATGGACCAGGCCCTCTGCATATGGGAGACAGTTGTGTAGCTTGGTCTGTTTGAGAGGCCTCTGGCAGTGGGATCAGTATCTATCCCTGGTGCATGAGCTGGCTATTTGGAGCTCATTATCTATGATGGGACTCCTTACTCATCCTAGGTGCCTGAGCTGGGTGTTGGTACTGCCTCAACTAAATGTACCAGGCTTTGCTGACTCCCCATGGGAGTCCTTACCCTTATAGAGGAGGGGACTGGGGGGTGGGTCAGAGGGTGGGAGGCTGGAGGGGAGCAGCAGGAGGGATGCGTGGGTGATCTGTGGTTGGTATATAAAATTAATTAAAAAGTTTTTAAATTTGAAAAAAGAGAAAAAATAAAGAAAAATCAGAAGGATTTTTGAAAAACAAAATGAGCAAGGTAGCCTCAATGTGTTTGAAAGCATTTTTTTTTAAAGAAAGGAATTCAAAAGCAAATTCAAGTCAATTCCCAAGTGGCTTATCATCTCAAGTTAAAAGGAATCATTTCTGGCTTTCAAATCTCTGCGCATCAGACCTGACAACTAGTCAATCAATACTATCAGAGTCAGAAAGGACTCTGCTGCCAAAACTGTAAGAAGATGATTTTAAAATAGCTATGATTGCTATGTTAAATGTTTTCACCATAAAGAAAGAACAGCTTATATTAATATGCAGGGAGATTTAATGAGATGAAGAGCAAAAACAGAAATAATAAAGAGTCTTCTCTGTGTTCCCATGGCAGACCTAATCCCTCGGCCTTATCCTTGGTGCTGCAACAGAAAACATTCTGCAGACTCTTCCTTTCCCTCTTCCATGTCTCCTGTGGCTCTCACAGGCCATCCCCTCCTGGCCTCCTTCCCCAACTCCACAGTACATCCTAGCAGGAAAATTCTGTGAGCATAACAGCCAAGAAGGACAAGAAAACAGGCAACACAGCCATCATAATCATGAAAATCTAGAGAGGAAGCAAAAAACAAAGAACAAAACACCACCAAAATGGACAAACCCAGAAATCGGCAACTAGACATATAATTACCCCAAACCCAGATGCCTAGACACCAGCATAAGAACACAGTCAATAATAGATGGAACAATGTGTCACTACTAGAACTGAGGTATCCTATCACAGCAGGCCCAGAATATCCCATCGCAGTTGAAGCACAAGAAAAAGACCTTTAAAACCAACTATATGATTACTAGAGGTCCTTAAAGAGGCAACACATAATTCCTTAACGAAATCCATGAAAACACAAGCAAACAATTGGAGGAAATTAATTAAATCCCTTATAGATATCTGGGAAAACACAAACAAACAATTGGAGGAAAACAATAAACAAACCCCTTCAAGAAAATAGGAACAATCAGTTGAAGGAAATAGAAACATAAATCAGAAAGTGGGGGGAATTCTAAAAATTAGGAATTAGAACATGAACTACAGAGGCAAGCTTCACCAACAGAATGTAAGAGATGGGAGAGAGAATCTCAGGCATTGAAGATACAACAGAAGAAATGGACACATTGGTCCAAGAAAATGTTAAGTCTGAAAAACTTTCTGATACAAAGCATCCAGGAAAGCTGGGACACTATGAAAGTCCCAAACCAAAGAATAAGAGGAATATAGGAAGAAAAAGAATTCCAGCCCAAAGGCTCAAATAATTTCAACAAACCATAGAAGAAAAGTTTCCTAACCTAAAGAGGGAGATGCATATAAAGGTACAAGGAGCATTCAGAATATGAAAATGGGACCAGAAAACTGTCTCCAACCATATAATAATCAAGACACGAAACACACAAAACAAAGAGTATTTAAAGCTGCAAGGAAAAAAGACCAACCGACATATGAAGGTAGACTGATTACAATCACAGCTGACTTCTCAATGGAGAGTCTAAAAGCCAAAGAGCTTAGACAAATGTGGAACAGAGTTGTTCTTTGAGAACATCAGCAAGATACACAAAATCCATATCCAAACTAACTGAAAGACAGAGAATATCAAAATTAAGAAAATCAAAATGAAAAGGGAGACATAACACAGAGGAAATCCAGAGAATCATAAGGACATATTTTAAAATCCTATACTTCACCATATTGAAAGATTTAAAAGAAATGGATAATTTTCTCAATACACACCACCTACCAAAGTTAAATCATGATTAGATAAACAAATTAAATATATATTTAATTATATATATATTTGTGTGTGTGAAATATAAGGAGTCATTAAAATTATTCCAACCAAAAAAAGCCCATGGCCAAACAGTTTTAGTGCAGAATTCTACAAGACCTTCAAAGAAGATTTAATGCCAATTCTCCTCAAATTATTCCACAAAATAGAAACAGAAGGAACACTGCCCAGTACATTTTAAATGGCCATAGTTATCCTGTTATCCAAGCCACATAATGACTCAACAAAGAAAATTATAGATCAATTTTCCTTATAAATACAGATTCAAAAATACACAATAAAATACTTGCAACCTGAATCCAAGAAAATACCAAAAACATCATCCACCATGATCAAGTAGGCTTCACCCTGGGGACTCAGGAATGGTTCAATATATGAAAATCAATAAATATAATTTAACATGTAAATAAACTGAAAGAAAAAACACATGATAATATAATTAGATACTGAAAAAGTCATTGATTAAATTCAATACACCTTATGATAAAATTACTAGAGATATTAGGGATACTAGAAACATACCTAAACATAAAAAAGACCAATTGTATCAAGATTATAGCCAACATCAAATTAAATGGATATATATATATCCATTTAATTATATATATATATATATATATATATATATATATATATATATAATGCAATTCTACTAAAATCAGAAAGAAGACCATGTTGTATACTCTCTCCATATCTATTGAATATAGTACTTGAAATTTCAGCTAGAGTAATAAGAGAACGAAGGGAGATCAAGGGAATACAAATTGGAAAAAAAGTCAAAGTATCATTTTTTGCAGATGATACGATAGTATATAATAAATGACCCCAAAAATTTTACCAGGGAACTCCTACAGCTGATAAACACTTTCAGTCAAGTAGCTGGATACACGATTAACTAAAAAAAAAAATCAGTAGCCCTCCTATAAATAAATGACAAGTTGACTAAGAAAGAAATAAGAGAAATAACACTTTACATAATAGCCTCAAATAATATAAAATATAAAATTGGGGTAACGATCGCCAAGCAAGTGAGAAACTTGAGTGACAAAAACTTCAAGTTTTGAAGAAAGAAATCAAAGAAGATAACATAAGATAGAAAGATCTCACATGCTCATGGATTGATAGGATTAACATAGTAAAAATAGCCATCTAGGCACAAGCAATCTACAGAGTCAATGCAATATTCAAAATTCTAACACAATTCTTTACATATCTTAACAGGATAATTCTCAACTTCATATGGAAAAACAAACAGGATGCTTAAAAACATATTGAACAATCAAAGAACTGCTGGAAGCATTACTATCCCTGATTTCAAGTTGTACTACAGAGCTGTAGCAATAAAAACTGCATGGTATTGTCATAAGAACAGACACATTGATCAATGGAATTGGAGACCCAGACAGAAATCCACACAACAATGGTGAGATTTCCTTCCAAGAAACTAAAAGATCTTACATTATCCTTGCTGAGACACAGAATCCAATGAATTCTTTGCTTATTTTCAAGGTAAAATATTTTAACATTACAAAAATGTCACTATAGACATAGAGGCAACTACAGAGTATTTGGTATAAAACAACAAAGTGCTTTTCTATAATGCTTTGTAACTTTATTATTTCTTCTTTGAAAAGTACTCACTTCATTTCATGTATATTTGAAATTTTTTAATATCTTCAACGTTTTGATTTCCACATCATCACACCACAAATATATATCAAAATTAAATATTATTCCATTTGTAATTTTAGACAATAATTAAAACTGTATTAAAAACAAACCATGATTATTGAAAATTAATAAATTACATGTATGCTTTTTATAAATTTTAGTAGTTTTATCTATGCTGCCATACCATATCATTCAAGTCATTGTTACTGCTTACAATAATCACAATGTAAAGATAATGTTTAAATTAATAATTATTTCAGTTCCTACCAAGAACTTAGCAAATTTGACATACTAACTTAATTTGACAAAAACACATTAAATAAAAAGTAATGATTCATGTGCTGTACATGGTGGTGCATGCCTTCAATCACAACATGAAGTAGTCATAAGCAGGCAGATAATCTCATGTCTTCAAGGCTAGTCTGCTCTACATAGTGAGTTCCAGTTCAGACAGGGCTTCATTGTAAGATGCCCACCACTCTTCCTTTCTCCCTCCTGACTCCACCCCCTCTCTCACTTTCACACACACACACACACACACACACACACACACACACACACACACACACGCACCCAGACATGCTAATGATGATGATTCAATGGCATTATAAATTAAGCTGAGTTACATTTCTTGTCAATTTTTACTGCTTTAGTTATAATAGTATAAATTCTTTATGCAACAAAGTACATATTCCAATATACTTTGGACTTAACAAAGTGTTTTTTTTTTATTAATTTGTATCAGTTGTTTATATCTAGTTCTTGTTCCTTCCATAATTTATAGAAAATGGTGTCAAGTAACAAGTACAAGCCCATGAATGCATTCTTTGTTAATTATTTTGCCACTTGTAAGCATACTCTAAGTAATTTGAGTGATGAATGATATGAGTTAAATCTATGTTTATGTTGTCAGTGTTGTTAGTAAACTGGAAGGAAATAAATTCCCACTACCATTTTATTAACAACCTGACAATAAAGTGACTTATTCACAAAGCAACAAAAAAGAATTGACCTAAATTTATTAATTCTTCTAGAAATGAAAACTAAACATTGTAGCTTTTTTTTTTTTTGGTTTTTCGAGACAGGGTTTCTCTGCGTAGCTTTGCGCCTTTCCTGGAGCTCACTTGGTAGCCCAGTCTGGCCTCGAACTCACAGAGATCCGCCTGGCTCTGCTTCCCGAGTGCTGGGATTAAAGGCGTGCGCCACCACCGCCCGGCACATTGTAGCTTTAATATACAAATGATGAAATCAAAAACTAATATAAGAACCATGTATGAAATCTAAATAAATATGTTCATGTGAAAAACTATGATTCACTGCACTATGATAAGATGAAACTAAGCCTTTCCTGACCAGTTACATATTTGAAAGCAAAGCATTTATGGACAGAAAAGAAAATGGATACGTCCATTTGTTGATCTCATTTTCAAACATTATAGTCTTGAATTGTATTGCCCAGTCTCCATTCTAACTATCTAGCTGGTGCCTTTGCTTATAAAGTCATTATTTTTATTCTAGTGATAATCTTATTCTTGTCTTAGAGATGGTAAAAAAATAATTAAAAGTAATCCTCACATTATTACTGATTCTCCAATTATTTTATCTCTATTACATAGAAACATTAAAAACAAAATTTCAAAAACTCATAAAATTCTCAATTCTTAATAAGGACTTCAAGCATTATTTGCTGAATCTAATCACAGTTTGTTTCTTTTTATTAATTTCCTTTAAAAAAAAAAAAAAAAAAAAAACAAGCCGGGCAGTGGTGGCGCACGCCTTTAATCCCAGCACTCGGGAGGCAGAGCCAGGCGGATCTCTGTGAGTTCGAGGCCAGCCTGGACTACCAAGGGAGCTCCAGGAAAGGCACAAAGCTACGCAGAGAAACCCTGTCTCGAAAAAACCAAAAAAAAAAAAAAAAAAAAGTCTATGACACTGAAAGGTACTCTGCAAGCTACCGAAAGAGAAAAATAAATAGCAACCCATCCATAAAACCTTTGACCTATAACCTGTCCTGCCTGCAAATTATGCTCAGGGTATGGTAGAACAAATGTTGTGGTAGTAGCCAACGGTTTGTGATTTTACTTAAGGCCCCATCCATGAGATGGAATGTAAAACTGACACTGGGTGAACAAGAACCAGTGACTAGGTAGCCCAGAAACCTAGGGTAAATCAAATGCTAGTGGTCTAAAAAAACAAGTAAAAATAAAACATTCTTTTCTTCATGTTGTATATTTCTTTCTTTCTTTCTTTGTTGGGTTTTATTTTATTTAATTGATATTTTTTTTCATTTATTTTACATACTGACCACAGTTTCTCCTCCATCTTTTCCTCCAGTTCCCTCCCCAGACTCCCATTCACCACCACCCCCTTTACTCCCCCTCCATCTCCATTCAGAAAGAGGCAGACCTCCCATGGGATTGAACATAGGATGACACATCAAGTTGAGGCAGGAAAGAGCTCCTCCCCTGTTCAAGGCTGGGTGGGTAATGGGGAACAGGTTTCCAAAAGCCAACTAAGCCCAGGAACAAGTTCTGATCTCACTGCTAGGAGCCTTACAGACCAAGCTACACAACTGTCACACACAGGCACAGGCCCTAAGTTAGTCTTCTGCTGGCTCCCTAACTCTTGGTCCAGAGTCCATGTGCTCCCAGGAGCTCTGGTCAGCTGTCTTGGTGGGTTTCCCAGTCATGACTTTGACTTCCCCTGGCTAGTACAGCCTTTCTCCCTTTCTTCAGGAGGACTCAGGGAGCTTGACCCAGTATTTGGCTGTGGATCTCTGCATCTGCTTCCATCAGTTACTGGACAAAGGCTCTCTGATGATAATTAGCATGGTCACCAATCTGATTACAAGAGTAGGCTAGTTCAGGCACCCTCTCCACTATTGCTAGGAGTCTTAGCTGGGGTCATCCTTGTGGACTGCAAACACTCTGTAATCTGTAGACTGATGAGCTTGTTTCATTTTAAATGGTTGAGAAGAATGAGCAATTAAAGAGAAATCATTACTAGTCTGCAAAGATTTCACAAAACAATTTATGCTAAGGTAATCATGAATATTCATAAGATACATGCAGCACATCAAGCATGGAAACCACATAGGCTACTGCCTTACCTGCTATGGTTGGTATTACAAAATACTATACACCTGGATGGCTTATAACAAACTGAATTTTAGTTTTCACAGTTTAGAGTATCAGGGTTCAAAGGACAAGGCCCTGACTTGTTTGGGTTCTGCTTTGCAAAGTATTAATTTCTTGCAGTATCTCATAGCATAAAAACAAACAAAAAAACAACCAAACAACAATAACAAAAATGCTTGTGAACATTTGAGACCTCTCAAGATCCCATTCAGAAGTGTACTAATATTGGGATATTATCTATTAAAGTTCTTAAATCCTCATACCATTACTCCTGGGATTAGGAACTCAGCCTATAAATGTGAGATTGGAGAGCACAAATGTATAGTTCCCTGCATGCAATGCATAATAGTCACATATTTTAACAAGTATATATGTTAAATTGATTTTCCCTCACTGAGTTTATAGCAATTTTAATAGTGTGCACTATATGGATGAATATGAAAGGTTAAATTTTATTATTTTAATAAATTTGTTCAGTGTTAGCTGAGAGAATGCTTTGTTTTGTTTTGTGTGGTGAAGGGAGAGACGTAAGCTACTTTAGGATAATGGGCTGTCCTTAGGGTGTGGCTGGACCAAATATTTAAAGATAACACATATACTATTTTTTAATTAGTCAAGGACAGGAATTTCCTTTCACAATTATTCTAGTTCTGATTCTCTTACTGTGGTAAACATCAAGACCAAAAGCAACTAACTGATTAGAGTAAAGGGCTTCTTTAGCTTACAATTAAGTCACAATCCATCACTGAGAAAAGTCAGGAAACAAATTCAAGTGGAAGCTTGAAGCAGAAATGATGGAAGGATGCTGCTTGCTGTTTCACTCAGGCTCCAGGTCAGGCTCAGCTAGTATCCTTACATAACCCAGGAACACATACCCATGAACTACTCCCACCTAGGGTGGCCCGGGTTTCCTATATCAATTAGCCATCAAAATAATCCCTCACAGAAATGCCCACAGACCCAATTTGATAAAAAGCAGTTACTTAATTGATACTCCTTTTTAATGATGACTCCAAGATGTGTTGAGAGTTAATACTAAGAAACCAATCAAAGGAGTATATGAAGAGAAAGGACAAAGAGCAGGAGAAGGACCCAAAGATAATCTCGGTGGCAAGGGATGGGGAGTGTGTAGAGTCATTGAAAAAGACCAATGAGAGCAGCCACAGTGATTTGAAGATGATAAATGGTGAAATAAATTCATTACCAATTTCTGAATCCTATAGTGTGAGTGACTTATCACAGAATACATTAATATAAATTGATCATTAATATAAAGATGTTTTTTAAGTTATTTTTTTATCTGTGGTTAAGATGACAAAAAAATCAAGAAAACAAAATGAAGGTTAGAGATTTTTGGGAAAATAAAAGTCCACAAAAGTGAGTTAGAGGTATGTAGTCTGTCTGCTATGTAAGAATAGGCTAGTGTTCAAATTCTTCAGATTCTTTAAGCCTAGTTTCTGCATTTTTTCAACCTCTAAGTGATTTACTGTGAATTAATGTCTGTGCCATCATGTGTGTTTCCTTCCTTCCTTCCTTCCTTCCTTCCTTCCTTCCTTCCTTCCTTCCTTCCTTCCTTCCTTCCTCCCTTTCTTCCTTCTTTCCTTCTTTCTTTCTATCTTTTTTCTTAATTTGCAGAACCAAGCAAATAGTAGGAAACACCAGAAGCTCCATTAGGGAACAGCCTATGGTATCAAGGCTCCAGCAATGTCCAACAATCTAGAAGAAAATTCTGGATGACACCATGAGGCATAGAATGTGATTCAAGTCAAGTGCACCTTAGGGGTCATGGAGACCCCTGACAACATTTGGGATACAGTTATTTCTCTGCGTGATTAATTATTATTCTTCCCCTAAATGTTGATCTCTGTGAAGGCAGTAACTACAATTGACTTGTTTACATCCTTTATCCTAGTAACCTTTGGGTAATGGCTAATATTAAATGTTAAGTTCCTTGGATTAAGAATAATAACTGGTAATCACACCTCTGGACATATCTCTGAGGTACAGTATTTTCAAAGTAGACTAGTCACGAGGGGTCTGACCTCATTAATGAATGGACTCATCCCTTGATGGATTCTAGGGATGATGGAATTACTGTCAGGTGTCTAGAGTACCTAGTCAGAGGATACATAATTTGGGGGCCTATCTTGCCTTGGCCCTTTCTTGTTTGTTTGGTTTTTTTTGTTTTGGTCTGATTCTTGGCCTCCAAGGTATAGATTGTTCTGCTCTGCCATATCTTGCCACTAGTATTCCCTTAACACCTTAGAAAAAATTACCAACATAATTTATTCTTTACTTTGAGTTGATCTTGCAGGTAATTTGGTCACAATGCACAAATCTATCACTTGTGTCTTTTACTATCTTCAGGAAATGGTGAGAGCTTAACAGAAAGTAGAAGACATATAGTAAACAAACAAAAAGAAAATGGCCAGGCGGCGGTGGCACTTATTTTAATCCCAGCACTCAGGAGGCAAAGACAAATGGATCTCTGTAAATTCGAGGCCAGCCTAGTCTACAGAGTGTGATCCAGGACAGGCACCAGAACTATACAGAGAAACCCTGTCTCAAAAAACAAAACGCACACACACACAAATGGAGACGATTCTAACAATTATGAATTCTAAGAGCTGATACTCATTACTTCAAACTATTGCAAGTGATACCTTCCTATTACTTGCATGGAAAACATGAGCAAATATTTGTCAGAGATATTATGAAGTAAATCACTGAAATAAAGTGACAGAGTTTGATTATTGGGATTTTCAAAATAGTGTGAGCAATTATCAGAAGTAATCACATTAATCACATTAGAAACACTTTCTTTATGATCTGAAATGAATTTTTAACTAAGGAAAAAAGATACAGACAGTCATGAATGTAGACGAAATTCTAAACAGTCTTAGTAAATAAGAAACACAAAGCCAAATACAGAGGTAAATAGCCAAAGAGATCAAAGAGTCATGACTACCTTATCTTACCACCTTTGGGCTGTCACTTCCCCAGACAGAGTTTCTTTCTGTCTGACTTGTGTTTGTATTACCTTTCTTTTCTGCCTTCTCATTGGCTCTAAACCCAACCACATGACTTCCTCATCACTGCCTGTCATACACACCTCCAGGTCTCTATGGTTGGTACTGGGATTAAAGGCTATTCTCACCAGGCTTGGCTGTGTCCTTGACCACACAGAAACTCTGCCTGCCATGTGATCGGATTAAGGGCGTGTGCTACCACTGCCTGACTTCTGTTCCCGGCTAGCTATGACCTCTGATCTCCAGGCAAACTTTATTTATTAACATGCAAATAAAATCACATTTCAGTACTAATAAAATATCACCACACATGAGCTGTGATCTCTCTCTTTTTTAAAATTTTGTAATTTAATTTAATTTTACATATCAGCCACGGATTCCCCTGTCCTCCCTCCTCACTCCCTCCCCACAGCCCAACCCCCATTCCCATCTCCTCCAGGGCAAGGACTTCCCTGGGGATTCAGCTCAGCCTGGTAGATTCAGTCTAGGCAGGTCCAGTCCCCTCCTCCCTTTACCCTGGTTGACAAAGTGTCCCAGCATAGACCCCAGGCTCAGAGATTATAGAATGGGCAGATAGCTTTGGAGAGATCACACTGTAAAAACCTGTTATCTGGACAATATTCCCCCTCCCCCCAAAAAAAACTCTAAGATAGCCACAAACTTAAAATTCTAAATATAATAAAAAAACAATTTTGTGACATGTAAACATATCATAAAAACAGAGTGTTTTTTTTTAAATCTAAGTCTATTTTAATTTACTTTATCTTAAAAAATAAAATCAACATTAGAAGAAAGGCGATGAGCATTTGTTTAAGGTACTAGAAATCATTCTATTTAATTATGTCTGCACTGATCAATAGTGGACCAATCATAAAAACAACTATAATGTCAGGTCTGGCCTTATATTTGAAAGTGTTTTTTAGTAAAAATGTTTCATTTTTTGTTTTTTTGTTTTGTTTTGTTTAGCAGAGAATTGTAAATACAACTTTAGAAGTAATTTCTGTTTCTTGTAGGCTGTTCTCCGTTTCTCTTTCAATTTCTGCATCTCTGGGGACTTCATTATAGGAACTCCATTGCTGACCTCTTCCCCTGCATTGCCCTCAGAGGCCACCTGAGACACTTCTAGGTATATTGCTTTAGAGTCCCGCTTTTTGAAGCTGCCAAGGTCTCAACTTTGACATAACCTCTCAAATGTCTGGGCCTTGCTCCCTTTGCTGGTGCACTGCGCTTTTGTGCTTTCTTCATATTTAACCTGGCTCTCACGGGCCAGTGACCCTCTCTTCTGTTTCTGTTTTTGCTCTTTGATCTTGGCATTTCACAATGTGCAAATCTTCTTTCCAAATGATAAGTGCTGTTGACATAGGATGCAAATACAGCTTCTTATCTTCGAAGTTCATTATTCTGGTGTCTACCTTCTTCCCAATCTATTACAGGATAACTTCCTTATGAGCATCTGTGTTCTCCAGTTCTCAATAAAGCTAAAATTATAGTTATGTTCAAAGTAAGCTTCATATATATATGGCAATATACATATAGTCTTTCTTTAGATATTCATAAAACATCAAAGTTCTATTTTATGTTACCCAATATTTCTTAGAAAAATTACACTTCCTTACTCTTATTTAGTGATTTGGAAGTAATTCTTGATATTCCACATACACAAACATATGTAGATGGTTAAATATGCCAATACATATAAGCATGAAGAATGCGTGATAGATAAATCTATATTGTGCTCTTGAAAAATATCAAAATAAGAATGGTTAGCTACACATATTTTTGTATGTATTTTTATAGATTAACTTTTCTAAGACACAATTACAAACTGTTGTTTATGAATTTGTGAGCATCTAATATAGAATTATACATTAATTGTAACATAATTGGTCAACATTTATAAATTAAAATATGATAAATGTCAGTTAAAATTAAGGAAGTATTACAAAACAAACTTTGTTATTTAATTTTTCACTAAATTTATGTTTTTTTGAACAAAAAGCATAAATGGTTAAAAAATGTTTAAAAATTTTAGGACTCTTAATTTTCTATAATATTAATTGCTTGTTCTTACATGAACTAAAGGCAGTAGTAAAACTGATTATATTATAACATAATCTCTTTTGCTATATTTCAACTATGTAAATTAGCATCCACATTCATAATTCTGAAAACAACAATGTATATTAATTTATGTACATTGTAATTTATTTGGGTATTACAAATATGCAAATGTATGTTTAAATAAATTAGGTCTTAATCTGTTTATAGATTGAATTTCACCAGTTCAAATGCAGTGACTAGTTAAAGCTAGATGTGACAAAATATAAATAATTGCATAATAAGTGTTTTACATCCAATCCCACTATTAAAATCTAAGGAAACATTTGGTCTTTACTATACATAAAATATATGAGCACTAAAAATAGATTAATAAATCTGGCATTAAAATGCTCAAAGAAGGTCAAGTTTGAACTTGCTTACTTTGTGTACTATAATCGAATCACTACCTTAAACACAAGTTTTTTTTTCCCCTTTAGTATATATTTCAAAGGTCTGAATGAATTTCAGTTATTTAATTTTTTTAGGTCACATTAAAAATTGGAAATGCTAATGAGAGCCATAGGTGAGACAAGAGCAAGATACTTTTAAGTGATGTTATAAAAACTAGTGAACACCAAATTCTATGTAGGCAGGCTACTTCACAGCCAAGGACAGGAAGGACTCATAATTCTTTGCAGTGAACTCTGAAAACCCTGGTCACAATCTATTACTGTCAATTTGGTGGTGAGTGAGTGTCGGGCAACACTGGGCAAACTCCATCTTTCACTTTGATCCCTATCCTTCCGATGATTTGAACTACATCAAAGATTGCAATAGAAATTGAAGCACATGAGTAATTCCTCTCTGGAAAGGAATATGTGCACTATCCTTTGGGAATATCTAAAGCCGAAATTGAGTATAATGTTCCTCCCCTGTGGTTTGAGGGTGGCTGTGCTCTTGAGAGATCTGACCTAAAACAATTTTTTTTTGTGGTTCATCAGAAAATAAAAGTGGGAGAAATAAATAAACCACTGGAAGGACTGGAAGGAAGTGATAAAGTTCAAGTTTTCCTGCATAATAAAAGTCAATTCACAATCCAAGGTTTATTTCAAAACAGGATTGTGACCTCATTGCTTTAGGGCAAGATAGCCAAGAGCCAAGGTAAACATAAATGGTGGTTTAATGGGCAGCAGACTTTCCTATCTGATAAAACTATAGGCAGACAAGAAAATCTGAAAAAAGTACTTCAAGAAATATCATCTGGCACTGACAAGAGACGGATGAAATAAGCTGATCTTATCCTGTCTTCTGTCGAGGGTATTTAGCTTTTAGCTCACTGTGTGCCTGGCACCAGCCCAGATTTTTCAGAAATGACTTTTAAAATCTCAGACACTTTGTGAAAATACTTTAAAAATTGAAAATAGAGCTACCATCTATTGTATCAATTCTATGACTGGGTATACATCCCAAAGAAATCAAGCTAGGGCTCCAAAGAGACATTTACACTATCCAGCTTTCTGTAGCCCTTTTCACAACTGTGAAGAAATAGAAATAGCCAAAGTGTCCATCAACTGATGATGGAGAAATAAAATGTGGCACATGTACACAACGGACTATTATTTAGCTGCCAACAAGATCAAAATCCAGTCCCTTGGCTGTTCTAATTGATAAGGACATACCACAACTGCTTCAAGTCAAGCCTTATTCTTGAAGGTTTTCCTCAATTGTTCTTATATATTGCTGCATTCCTGTTTGTTGTCTATGTGGATACCTGTATTTTGTTTGTTGTTTGTTTTGTTTTGTTGTTTTGAAGTCACTGTCACTACCGAGAATGGCTGTGCTCCTGAGTAAAGGGACCAATTACTACTAAGTCTCCTTTTTATCCTCCATCTCACTAGAAAATAAAAGAAAGAGAGATAAATAAATCCCTGGAAGAAAGTGATACAAGTCAAGTCATTCAATGCTACTGTCCTTCTTCCATAATTCCAGGAATTTTGTAAAGTCTTAAAAAGGTATTATTAGCCATTTTAGATAAAAAGATGACAAAAATTGTTATTAAAATGCTCAGCAAGTTGTGCATTGCAAAACACGTCACTGATATATAAATAGTGATAGACACTGATTGCCAATAACCTTCCATTTCCCAACAAAGAATGTTCTTACTTTTTTAAGTATTCATTTCCCTTCTGAGTCTGGGTTACCTCACTCAGGATGATGTTTTCTAGTACCATCCATTTGCCTGCAAATTTCATAATGTCATTGTTTTTCTCTGCTGAGTAGTACTACATTGTGTATATACACCATATTTTCTTAATCCATTCTTCAGTTGAGGGGCATCTAGGCTGTTTCCAGGTTATGGCTATTACAGATAATGCTGCTATGAGCATAGTTGAGCAAGTGTCCCTGTGGTATGATTGAGCATTCCTTGGGTATATGCCTAAGAGTGGTGTAGCTGGGCTTGGGGAAGACTGATTCCCAATTTTCTGAGAAGCTGCCACACTGATTTCCAAAGTGGCTGTACAAGTTTGCACTCCCACCAGCAGTGGAGGAGTGTTCCCCTAGCTCCACATCCTCTCCAACATAAGCTGTCTGCGGTGCTTTTGATCTTAGCCATTCTGACAGGTGTAAGATGGTATCTTAGAGTTGTTTTGATTTGCATTTCCCTGATGACTAAGGATGTTAAGCAATTCTTTAAATGTCTTTTAGCCATTTGGGATTCTTCTGTTGAGAATTCTCTGTTTAGCTCTATAGCTTGATCGGTGATGTCCTTCTGTATGCTGTGAAAATGTGTTGTTCTGATTGGTTGATAAATAAAGCTGTTTGGCCAATGGTGAAGCAGAAGAAGGTTTGGCGGGGCATTCTAAAGAGAAAGAGAGGAAGGAAGGAGACAGAGCAGGGGAGATGCTGCTAGCTGCCACCAGAAGAAGCAAAATGTAAAGGTACCAATATGCCATGAGTTCTGTGCATGGTGATAGATATGGATCTTTTTGCAATCTTCTACATGTTGGCATCCAGTTATGCCAGCACCATTTGTTGAAGATGTTTTCTTTTGTCCATTGTACAGTTTTGACTTCTTTGTTAAAAATCAGGTGTTCATAGGTGTGTGGGTTAATATCAGGATCTTGAATTTGATTCCATTGGTCCACATGTCAGTTTTTATGCCAATACCATGCTGTTTTTATTATTATAGCTCTATAGTAGTAGAGCTTGAGGTCAGGGATGGCGGCTTTGTTGTACATGGTACATGATTCTTTTAGCTATCCTGGGTTTTCTGTTTTTCTAAATGAAGATGAGTATTGTTCTTTCCAGGTCTGTGAAGAATTGTGTTGGGATTTTGATGGAGATTGGATTGAATTTGTAGATTACTTTTGGTAAGATTGCCATTTTTACTATGTTAATTCTATCTATCCATGAGCTTGGGAGATATTTCCATTTTCTGATATCTTCTTCAATTTCTTTCTTCAGAGACTTAAAGTTTTTGTCATACCAGTCTTTTACTTGCTTAGGTAGAGCTACCCCAAGGTATTTTATATTATTTGTGGCTATTGCAAAGGGTGATGATTCTCTGATTTCTTTCTCAGCCCACTTATCATTTGTATATGGGAGGGCTACTGATTTTTTTTTAGTTTATCTTGTATCCTGCCACATCACTGAAGGTATTTATCAGCTGTAGCAGTTGCCTGGTAGAATTTTTGGGGTCACTTAAGTATACCATCATATCATCGTCAAATAGTGAAAGCTGAACTTCTTCCTTTCCAATTTGTATCCCCTTGATCTCCTTTTGTTGTCTTATTTCTCTAGCTAGAACTTCAAGTACTATATTGAATAGATATGAGGAGACCAAACAGCCTTGTCTTGTTCCTGATTTTAGTGGAATCACTAATAATTTACCAAAATTTTCAAATTCAGGGCAAAGAATTTTCACACAGCATCAATTCAAGCTTTCAAGCATGTTCACATTTTACTACACATGTAGTGTGGGTTGGGGTTCGGGAGAAGGCGAGGGAGGGGGAACTGGGATTGGTATGTAAAATGAACAAAAAGTCTTTTAAAAATAAATTTTTAAAAAAGTACAGGCTGCTCTAGAAAAGAGCCTAGGTTTGTTTACCAGCACCCTCATTGACCAGGTCACAACCCCCCAAAACCCCAGTTCCTGGAACCTCGCCACCCTCTTCCAGCCTTTCCTGGCACCTACATTCACTTACACATGCTGGCACATAAGCATAATTAAAAAGAAAATAAATCTCTGAAAACAGTACACTCACTCAAGTAGCTCAAGTTACAACTGAACTTAAAGTTTGTCTCAGAATTCTCCTATCTCTGCTTACAGTCCCTTCCTTCATCAATGATGAGGTTGATATATTTTCTTTGTGGCATATATAGGATTGATCGCATTGCCTTTTGTAAATCAACACTTAATGACACAAGTGTCCTGTGCATTCCTAAAATATCCTCAGCCCCTTGCTAACTGGCTCCAGTTACCTCATACCTATGCATCATTTCTTTTTTTTTTTTTTTTTTTTTTTTTTTTTTTTTTTTTTTTTTTATTGTTTACCATGTTACCAAAAGCACCAATATTAAAAAACAAAAAACAAAAAGTATAACTCTGCCACTCCATTCTCTCTTAACTGTCTCACTATCTTGGTTACTCTTCTATCGCCATGACAAAGCACCATGACCAAGGCAACTTACAAAAGAAAACATTTAACTTGGGAGATTACAGTTCCAAATCCATGATCATAATGGTGGGAGCATGGCAGCAGGCAGGCAGGCAGGGCACTAGAGTAGTATCTGAGAATCTGCATCTTATCCACAAGCATAAAACAGAGAGGCCTAACTGGGAATGACTTGGGCTTTTGAAACCTCAATGATGACCTCCAGTCATATCCCTCCTCCAACCAGACCACACTTCCTAATAAGTGGGGACCAAGTACTCAAACATACGTACCTGGCAGGTATGTATTCTCATCCAAACCACCACACTCACTGGATTTCAAAGTCCCAACTGTCGTCTTGGCTCTGGTCTCTATAGTCAGAGGTAGCAGTGGTCCTTAAAGCTCTAAAGGCCTTCTATGCCTTCCCAGTCTTAACCAGATGTCTTTTTTTTCTTTCTTCTTTTTAGTTATTCTTTGTGTCTTTCACATCATGCATCTCTATCCCATTCATTTCTCGGTCCCTTTGTATTCATCCTTTGCCCTTGCATTCTCCCACAAAAAAAAATGAAATAAAATAAAATTTAAGAGAAAAAAGGGGAAAAAAAGAAAAGGAAAAAATCAATCTCATCATGCAAGCTATGGTGCCATGCAGTGAGCCACACAGTAAACACTTTTATCCATATATCTTTACTTGCAAGTGTTCTTTGCTAAGAGTCACTAGTCTGGTTCAAGGCCTCTGGTTTCTTCTACACTATCTATACAGGGCCATCACTGGAACCCCTCTTGGTTATCCTGTTGTTGCCTTGTGTTGTGAAAATCCTACAGCTTTGGGTCTGCAGGACCATTAACCAGAACTTCTGATCCAACTGAGACTTCCTTCCTACTATGATTTTATCCTCTGCCATATCCATACATGCTGGGTCAATGTTCTTTTTCAGGGGATAATAAAAGAACAGCAAATTGGCTAGAGAAAGAAATATATAAGTAGTCATTAGTCTCCCTTGAAGTATTGTATGACTCTACAAAGAGTTATTGGATAATCTAGTATAAGTCCTTTATTGGGTAATACATTAATTTTATTTTTACCCTAGAGTTATTTTATTACCCCCAATCTCATACATATATAAATGGTACATGATATTATTACCCACCATTTCTCTCCTTAATCTTCCTCCCCTTTCCTTCCGAAATATATTATCTTCCTTCCACATTCAAGTTATTGTCTTATGCCTCTTCCTCCTTCTCCTCTTCCTTCCCATCCTCCTCCTCCTCTTATTATTAGTAGTAGTAGTGGATAACCCACTAAGTCCAATTGGTCCTGCCCATATGTGCATGAGTATAGAGTATGAGAATCCTACCAGAAGCCACAGTTTCAAAGACTCTCACTGCCCTAGCAACCACGAACTGCCAAGATATGATCAGATTCAATTGCATCTTTCAAATTTTGTGATGTGAACCAGGAAGTAGATTCTTTGGACTACCTCAATTTTCATTCCTTCTAGTTCCATTGAGCAATAGAAAACTCTGGTAGAAGTTTAACACAGAATGAGGATGGACTGTACCATTTTGCCTTCTAACTTTCTCTTCATATCATTACTTCTGTTTAAATGGACATCCTGACTGAATACCATAGCACTGGAATATAACTGCTTACAGTACTCTTCTACATTTCAAGAACTGTGCCTTCTCCCCTTTTTAGTCAAAAGATTGTCACAACTCTGCTTTTTGACCATGGAATAATATGTTTTATTTTGTGTTTAACCTGACCTCCTCCTACTATGTGCTTAATAAAGTCTTTTTACTAAATCTACACTTTCTAAACTCTTGTGAGCAGTGTCTTTTCCTGCTGAGATCTTGTTACTGAAATCCAGCATAAGCCAGAAACCAGGATTTCAAAGTAAGTATATAAAAGTGTACTGCTCGTGCTTTGACAGACACAGAGATAACTTATTTGCTGAGGGGATAGGCAAATCTATATATTGAGGTTTATCGTGTTTCCTGAAGCTGTCAAAAGTCTTAGCAGAGGGTTACGATATGGTAGTTGCTATTTGAGCAACATAGATGATAAGAATGTGTGCTTATGTTACCTCTTAACAGCGGTAGTCTATAGAAAATATGAATCCATTCATTAAACTTCATAATCAATGACATAATTGATTATAATTCAATTAGAATCAAAATAGGTAATGAAAACTTTGAAGCAACAGTCTGGTTAGGGATAAGGACTAAGTCTAGGATATGATGTTTCAAAGAAAAATAAATTCCTTAAGATACTTTAATGAAAAATGCCAATTATTTTAAATTAAGAATATTGCTGGTACAGGGTTAATGATCAAGGGATAAAAGTATGGCTAGACCAAAACAATGCACATGCTGTCAGGACTAAGGGACTCATGAGATTTTAAACTCATAGGAAGTTAGGGAAAAAAAGATGAGGTAGTGGGTTATGGGGGAAGTTGAGAGGAGAGGGTGTATTTTGAACAAAGTATATTATATTTATGCATGACATTCTCAAACAATAAATAAAAAATAGCTCACAAAATATGGAAGCAGAATCAATCCTCCAAATGTCTCTTAAATGTTTTGGCTAGCAGAGAGTGCCATACCACTCCTACATAATCTTAATGATTCATCATTATTATCATAATTTCTTAATCATAACTTCATCTTGGAATTCTCACAGCTGATTTTTCCTTATCCTTATAATTCAATTTAGACACAAATAGAGTCTGATTATAGCAAGATCTGCTTGAAGAAGATACGGTGTATAAATTGGAATTTTGAGAGTATAACTGCCACTATTCAGTTGCAGATGAAGCAATGTGTATCAGAGTGAAATTTAAGACAGAAAACAAGTTCATAGGTAATGGTGCATTCACATAGGATACATAATTTGCTGTGTGGTGCACAATCTTTTAGGGTTGGTGTTAAAATCTGCTAGTTTGTCTAATTAAATCCTAGATTTAATGATGAGTATATTAAACATGGTTAAAATACCAAACCTTCTCATGCACATTATAGAGTATGATATGGAGTCTACTAGGGATTTAGTTTATTTTTGCTCATGCAACCACTATGTGTATTTTCAAAAATTCCTTGGGTGTTTAATAACGTGACAGAAGAGAGAACATTAGGATCTCTGGAGAGGTCTGTGAGGTTAAAGGCACAGAAAATAATTCATCAATACAACCAAGCTTTCCAATTTCAGATGAAATAAATGACATCAGAATGATGGAGAGAAGGTGAAAAGGGCCAAATTGAAGCTCCCACAATTGCTGTGCCTCCAACAAGGTAGTAAACCTAAGCCAATTATTCATTTCTACAACAATTACAAGAGGAAGTGCCGTCATTAGAGATGTGAAAGGTGAATGGACATTGATTTGTGTTATATCCCCATTAAACACTCCTGCTTGCCAAAAAGGTAAGTGAGTCATGGATGGGGCCATAAATTTGTAGAATTTTAATTATTAGGTTATAACAATTGTAACTTCATTTCTGAAACAATCAGGATGTTAAGTGTTTGCCAGACTCCTCCTTATTTTCTGCACCCATTCCAGCTAGGGAGAATCTAAGAAAGTCAGACACGTTTCCTACAACAAATACATGTCACTTCCCTGTTTGGTTCAAGGTAACAACCACCTGAAACTCAATTTTTTTTTTTCTCCCTGAATAACATTTGCCCACTCTGTACTGACTACAGTTTTTGAGCTGGTCGCCAATTCCCTTGCTTTATCCAACTACAAATAAGCTTTGTGTTGTTGCCGTTTGGTCTGTTAGTATGTTTGATCGTTTGTTTGAGTGTATAAAGCAGCCATGTAATAGAGGAAAACTTCATATGCACTATGCAACCCAGGCTGGCCTGGCATCTGGGGCTCCTGCCTCTATTTCCCAAAAGTGAAGGTGATAAGCAGGAGATACTATGCCCTCTTTCAAATAGGCTTTATTTGTACTTTATCAAATGATCTTCATTTTTTTCATAGCTTTTTTTCCCTGTCAAATCTACCAAAAGAATTTCATGCATAAGTTGCTGAAAGCCCAGCCTTTGAGGAGAAAAGTACTCACAGAGGATGCTGTGCCTTACTGTTTCTGGCTTAGAAAGTCAATTACAGACTGAAAATCAGCAAAAGCTCCACACTCTGCATTTTTTCACTGAGTTCCTTGGCAACAGCTCTGAGTTCCATTCCTAGATTTTTTTTCTTTTGCTCCTTTCCATTTATTGAAAACCCTCCATGGATCAGTGTGGGTCAGGCTCTTTCTTTTCACTTTTATTCTTTCATAGGCTTCCCTGTTGCACATGACTGTGTTTAAAACATGCTCACCATAAAAAGCATCACAGTTATAACAGAGGCTTCAAGTGTATGTTTAGGAGAATATGCTGTTGAACCTATGACTCAGAGTTCACCGAATAACAAAACAATGATTTGCGGAATCATTGGCCAGAACCCCAAATGCTAACTCCTAGATGCTGAGAAACATATAGGATCCTTCTTTATATAATAGACTTGAGGAACAAATAAACCCCAAAATGTAGGGGAAATTGATCTAAACAAACAACAGCAATAACAAACAAAACACCCCTGTTTGGCCATTCCAGAATAGGACTGAAGAAAAGGCACTATACTTTTTACAATAATTATACCCTGACACTTGTGTGTATCCCCTTTTCCTGGGTCCAATCATGCAAAACAAGTGACAATTATTCAGGGAAAGCCCAGGTTTTTGTTTTGTTTCCTTACATTAAACTTATGGTGAGAAAGTACTCCTTCCTCTCGAGGATATTGTCTTAGCAGGGTTTGAGGAGCACAGGAACGCCCTGGTGAGATGATTCTGCACTCTCCCTGTATTGTCTTTTTCACATGTTGGGTTACAAAATGAAGTGCACTTAGATTTACAGAAGAGATTCGACTTCCTCTCAGTTGGCCTTGAACTACAGAGTGGAAACTGTGGTGGACTTAAGAAACTTACAAGGGTTTTACAAATGAGAGCAAAACAGAAGAAATTAGACAATAGGACAATGACCAAAGAGATGAGGCTGGAGTGTTTGGAAGCTAGGCAAGACTCAATTCTCAGGGAATATTTGTAGCCTCTAAGAGCTTAAGATCGTGCACAATGCAAGTCTGCTAATTTCTTATCTTGAGATTAGCTCAATGAACTCTCAATTTACTGACCTATAGAACCAAAGTGTGTGTAAACTTGTCCTGTACTAATTAATTTCATCCTTTGCTACAGCAGAGAGGCAAAACAAATTCAGAGGAGGATATTTATTTTTCACATAAATAGTGTAGGGGATATTTATTGCTCTTGCAGAGTACTTGGGTTCAATTCCTAGCACCTACCGGGCAGCTCACAACCATATGTAATACCTGTGCCATGGAATCTGATGACTTTTTCTGACTTTCATGGGCACTAGATACACATATATAAAATAGATGCACATACACACACACTATATATATATATATACATATATATATACTAGATACACACTTATATACACACACAACACACACTATATATATATATATATATATATATATATATATATATATATATACCATGACCACATGGTACACATACATACATGTGTACAAAACACTCAATAAAATTTAAAAAAATCTAAAAACAGAAAAATGATTAATTTGCAAGATACTAAAATCGAGATGAATCCTACCAAAGCATTACTCAGACTGTCTCAACATCAAGGTCAAAAACCAAAGAAGAATACAGAGGTACACTTGAAGGTCTCATCTCCAAAGGCTTCCTGATACATTCTACGAGAACTTGTGACACTGTCATCTTCCACTCTATTAAACACAAACAAGACTGGGTGTGCACAAAGACACGCAACACAAATGAGGGAATCCAGATGCTCGTGACCCCCATGAACATCAACAAAACTATTAACAGTTATTTCACTGTGGTACTATACACACAAGAAAACACAGCTCTTATCCTAGATGGATTAAGAGACTGTTTACTCTGGAGCTATTTTGTGTGATCATAGCCAGGGAATGTAGATTTAGTTACCCCAAATTCTATGTTCCAATGTGGAAACAGTTGCATGAAGTTGTATCATTTTTAGAACACGAAGAAAGCCATAAATCCAGGCAAGTTTAAAATACATTGGTGGGTACATCCGAGAAGCAACTTCAGCAAGATGGTGGGAACTTTTCTGTAGGCCTCAGAAGCTACCCGACGACATTCTCAGTTTTTGCCCTGGTGTAATCTAGTGGCATGCTAAGCTAACAGATTCCAAAAGATTTCAAATTGTCATGAGATGTGAGTTCAGAAATAACAATGAATGGCTGCTCCAGAGGGCTAGATATAGCCCAAACTATGGTCATTAGCCTCCAGACCTGCAACATTCCAATCTCTCCACAGTACCGAAGTTCTATTCAGTCACTCAGTCTCTGCAGACACAGCTTCTTTCCCAGGGTTTTCTTTCCCAGTTCCTGACACAAGTTGCCACCTTGTCATAAACTCACATTCTGTTTTCTTTTTTCTCTGGTATGGATCTTGTTCTGCACGTCTCAGTATGCTTTTAAACAACAGGAAAATCAATAGCTTTTTGCCTATATTCTAAATGAGAACTTACTTCTCTGTGAGCCTCCCTACTTTCAATTTAGTGATGCCATTCATAGACAAATAATAGATGATGTGTCACAACTGAGTCACTATTAAATATAGGAAGGATATGAAAAGTTACTCTAGCTAGTAACTCAAGCAGGAAATTATGAAGCAGGGGAGTTCCAGAATTCGAGGTCTCTTGAATGGTATGTGGGAAAGATAGAGTAACAAAGTTTCATAAGAGTTGCATGTGCTTGCTGAAATGTATAATCTCAGTTGGTTCAGGTAGTATTAATGTCTGTTTCAGGAGGGCCTTGGGATAAAGTGAGATCGTCAAGCTAGTTCTTTGGAAGTATCAATAAGTTTAAAGAAAAAAGGTTATAGACTTAAAAGGAGGATACAGCTTTACTTCTGCATCTTGGAAGCTTCAGTAAGCCATGTGTCTTGGACAATCCCCATATAACTGTGTTGCTTGCATATAAATAATCTCAGATAATAGAAATTAGTGCTTTTATGAGAGCTTATCTCCTAGTGAAGACTCAGAGAATGGAACTATATATAAACAGCAGGTATACTAATTGGCATTGAAAGAAAGACTTCTCTCATCACTGCTAGAATGTCCATCAAATGTGCACAGGCAAGGAAGTTCTACATAATCTGTTAGTTCCTACAGCCATGGCTTTACAAAGACAAGGCATCTGTGAAAGGTAAGAATTGAGAAACTGAAGGAGTTCTGAAGCCAACTGTATACTCTGCTAGTCAGCTTCAGCTATCAAGTGGACACAGCCCAGAGTTATCTGACAGAGTCGCGGATCTTGTTCTGCACATCTCAGTATGCTTTTAAACAACAGGAAAATCAATAGCTTTTTGCCTATATTCTAAATGAGATCTTACTTCTCGGTGAGCCTCCCTACTTTCAATTTAGTGATGCCATTCATAGACAAATAATAGATGATGTGTCACAACTGAGTCACTATTAAATATAGAAGGATATGAAAAGTTACTCTAGCTAGTAACTCAAGCAGGAAATTGTGAAGCAGGAGAGTTGCAGGACTCTTGAATGACATGTGGGAGAGATAGAGTAACAAAGTTTCATAAGAGTTGCATGTGCTTGCTGAAATGCATAATCTCAGTTGGTTCAGGTAGTATTAATGTCTGTTTCAGAAGGCCTTGGGATAAAGTGAGATCGTCAACTAGTTCTTGAAGTATCAATAAGTTTAAAAAAAAAGTCATAGACTTAAAAGGAGGATACAGCGTTACTTCTGCATCTTGGAAGCTTCAGTAAGCCATGTGTCTTGGACAATCCCCATATAACTGAGTTGCTTGAATATAAATAATCTCAGATAATAGAAATTAGTGCTTTATGAAGCTATCTCCTAGTGAAACTCAGAGAATGAACTATATATAAACAGCAGTATACTAATGACATGAAAGAAAACTTCTCTCATCACTGCTAGAACGTCCATCAAATGTGCCCAGGCAAGGAAGTTCTACATAATCTGTTAGTTCCTACAGCCATGGCTTTACAAAGACAAGACATCTGTGAAAGGTAAGAATTGAGAAGCTGAAGGAATTCTGAAGCCAACTGTATACTCTGCTAGTCAGCTTCAGCTATCAAGTGGACACAGCCCAGAGTTATCTGACGGAGTCTGAAATGGGGCACTGCCTAGATCGTGGTGGCCTTTGGGCATGTACATGTGGCCTTTTCTTGACTGCTAATTACATAGGAGATCCTAGCCAACTGTGGTTAGTGCCATTCTTGGGAAGATAGTCTTGAGTTGTATAAGAAATCTGGATGTTCCATAGTGAGAGCAAGTAAATAGGTTTCTTCATTGTTTTTTCAAGTTCCTGCCCTCCCCTCCTCCAGGGATCAGCTATAAGCTGTTGGATGAAATAAAACCTCTCTCTTCCAAGTTTACTTTTAATCGTTATGTTTACCACAGCAACAGGAAGAAAACCAGGACATGTACCAAACAAGAAATATTAACTAAGGTCATGATCCTGACTAAATCTTAAAGTCTATGGGATAACCCAAAATGGCCATTGTGAAGTATAAACATTTAGCCCCTGATTTTGTGAACGAAAAATAGGAAAACATTTGGTCATAAATGATTTGATCTCCACAAATTTATGAAAGGTAGCTGTAATTAGTTTGAATTTTGCAATCACCACACATTAGTAGCTTGAAATGGCCCTAATCACCATTGCCTCAGCATATGGTCATAACTAGTGACAGGTTATTTATATAGGTAATGAAATCGAACTGATATTAAATAGTGTGGATGCTAACACAATGCAAACAATGTTCATACAAGAAAAGGAATTTTGACAGATGTGCATACACCCATGAAGAACAAAGTGTCAAAAGTAGAGGATAGCTCATTACAAGCCAAGTATAGGGATCTGGAACCCACCACCCCTCATATATCTCAAAAACACTTTTTTTTCTGTGATTGTCTCCATTTCATGCTTCTCATCCCAGAACTGGCAGTCAAATTTCTGATGTAATGTAATTACATTATAGTAGCTGGCACTTGATTGTGGTGGAAACAGATATTAGCTAAATTTGCCTGCGAAACTACTATGGATGATGAAGAAAAATGTGGTTACTATCATAATCTGAATTTGGTGAGAAAAAAGTCTTAAAAATATATCAGAAGCTATTTTGGATTTTGGTCATCTGCTAAAATTATAATTCTTAAAACTTATAATGGTAGGCTATCTCCAGAAAACAAAGTCTGAAAGGATTTCTAAACATTTTCAAAAAATATCAGTTTGCTTTTGCCCTTCATGGGATGTGTGTTTTTAATTATTATATGTCAGTTTTCAAGTGGATTAAAGAATATCTATCCTTAAATTGTACGGTCAGTCTCTAGAGACCAAAAAATTGCTTTATTTATGCACATTTGAACTGGATTGTGAAAAGCTTTATATCAAGTGACCAAGGCACACATTTTATGGGACCATTAAACATAACCCTGTAAGCCATTACTTATTAAATCTCTACTTGCTCTTGCTACCAATAATTTTCTGTAAAGGCAGAAAAAAAAGACCAACTATATCCTTATATTAAAATTAGAAAAAAATACATAGCTCTTAATAAAGCCTTCCTCTATGTATTTGTTACTTTTCCTGTTGTGACAAAATACTGCCTGAAACAAAATAAGGAAGAAGCAAGGTTTAGTTTTGCCCCATGGTGGCTGAGCATTTGGTGTAGCATGGTGAGGAAAGCATGCGAAAGTTCCTCTGGCTATGGCAATGTGATCCTGTGCTAGGGCTCCTCACATGCCGGCCAGACCAGGAAACAAAGGGCCAGACTGAGAACAGAACCAGCTTATAACCTTGAAAGACCTGCCAGAGTAACTTACCTACAACAGGCAGGAGCCACATCCCCAAGACTCCACAACTCCTCCAAAATGCCAACAACTACAAACAAATGTTCGAAATGTGAAGGTCTACATGATGAGTACATTATATTTGTAGCCGGCCAAAATAATATCATATGGAGAAAGTAGAAAGGAGGTGAAGACAGTCTGATGAGTGTGGCTCACAGCTATCTCAGGGGAAGACAGGTTGGTCAGATGGCCACTTGTGAATGGCTAAGGGAAGCCGCAGTAGTTTACCCATCACATTCAGATGCAGGTCACTGATGATACACAGAGAAAACTTTAGAGCAAATGTACATTGAATGGAAGTCCTTTTAGATTAAATGTAGCAACAGTCTACTGATCTGAGTTTGAGAACATTTAACTTAAAGTCAAAATAGACTTACATTAGCACAATCATTAATTAATTAAAAGCTACAAACCTATTAATTTGAAGTAATTCATGAAGTAATAGGCCAATTATTTGTTATGGAAAAGAGTAATAGAATTTCAACTGCAGAATCTTTCTCAGGTGGACCATTGCTCCGATCTGGTGTTATGAACAACTGAGTGAACGTTTTTCTCGGTATCCATTTGTCCATGTTTGATATTGCTTCCTCTGGGAAGAGAATCTCTAATGCTATTGGTCTGAGATAATAGCCCAGAATGTAGGTATACTATTCTGTGGCTTGTCTCTGTAATTTTAATTTATAAAGTCTAAACAGGTTGAACATTTCCTCTTTTTCTCACCACAACCTTTCACGGCTTGATCAGCCTTTGATTCTCTGCCAAATATAAGTGATGATAGCTGGATTTCTTGTTAAAAATAAGCTGTGAGTTGTGGCCTTTTATTTATTTCCACACTTCTAAAAACAAATCCCAACATGATCTGAGAGTTTTTGTTAATTGAACTCTAAAAATGGTACTCCAATTAATCATGTTATTACTTCACTTAGGTATGCCCTTTAGTATTTGAAAAGAGCCATTTAAGACAAGTGATGCACTAATTGCCATGCATTCTAATTTAAGTAATTAAAACCCTCACAGAAGTCTATGATATAAACATTGATAGGCCCCTTTCTATTTTGAAATATTTAATAACACTCATCACACATATATTATAGTCATTAGACTTTGGAATGTCTTAGCTATGCTAATTTATTATCATTCTCTATTAATGGTCAAGACACTATAATTTTTTAAAAGTAAACTTATGCTCACTGGACCTAATTAATCTTAATGATTTCATTGTATTTTGGTCAGATAGTCATTGACTAGGAAATTGTTTCCTGTAAGTTTAGCATGTATAACACCTTTGCTAATGCACTTCTGCTCGAGTTAAACATGTATTCTATCACGTATGATCTTAATAAGACTTGGTGTCATTTTCTGCGGCACAATCAAAAGCCAATCACATTCATCATCTAGCCCAGATAGTCAATGACTGAGGCCAAACTAAATTCCAAGCAATCAGTTTCAGTCTTCTTTCTATAACAAAGGCTGTCTCTATACAGTCAGCTAATTTTAGCTGGAAAATATTCCAACCACAGATTGGAAAAAAAAAATCAACCCGCAATGAATATATAGAGTCTTTTTCTTGTCATTGTTCATCATAAAGAATACAGTACAGCAACCCCATGTATGGCATTTACATCATTCTGGGTCTTTTAAGTAATTTGAAGATGATTCAATAAGGGAGTTTACAAATACACTAGGCCATGTTACATAAGGGACCTCAGGTTATGTTGATTCATTCTGCTGCAAAGCTAAAGAATGATTGCCCTGCAGCTCCTCAAGGTCACCTCTCCATTATTCCAAAGCTTTGAATCATGAGCAATCTAAGGCAGATTGAGATCTGTATAGTAGACACAAAGCCCTCAATGGATGCTACAACTAGACTCTTGATATTTTTTTATTCCAACCTTTAAAGCTTCATTGGTTCCTGTGTGGTCCTAAGGAAACATGCAGAAACCTCCCTTCATCTTTCCCCAAGTCCATAATTTTATATCAACTATCGCTTATATCAGCAATAGATTTGACTTCTGTTGTTGAAGCCTGCAAAAATCAAATCTGAATATCCCTTTTAGGGTATTTTTCTCTTCATAAACAAAAGTCTCTAGCACAAGGTTCTCTCAATCTTGACATAAAAACAAAGAAATAAAGATAACAAAATAAACAGAAATATTTTCTTTAATAAGGATTCATTTTTTTCCTACATAGGATTTATAGAGTAGCTGGCAAAATTTGAATTACATTCTCTAGTTATTTTCACTATTACTTTATATTTGTAGATTTACATAAAGGGTAAGAATTATTAGTTTATAAATTACGTTGTCAATATTATAACCCTGTTTTTTCTATATCATAAATAATGATCATATATTCACTTTATGTAGCATGAAATAAAAACTCATAATTAAATGGGCAAAGAATGTTTGTTAGAAAAACAGCTATTTTAACTGGAAAAACCGTGTCTTTTAAATATAGGACTGAGAACATTTATTGAGACTTTTTTCAGTTATATATGAGTTTACACAAAGATCCAAGTAATAAGTCTTTTAAAAATGAATGCAGTCTAAACTAAACTCTGAAAGCATACCCATCACTGTCAATGTTCCCTCCATCTCCTGCCCCCAAAGAGCTCATGTAGATTTGCCCTTTATGAGAAATATAAACCCCGTTGACTACTTTGCGTGGTGAAATGGCCTTTTGAAGTCTTACAAATATGTCAATATTGCTCATTTTGCCGAGCTTTATCCTATCATCCACAAAGTACAGGGTAAATGCAATCTTTTATCTACTTTCTCTGTAAAGAAACTTTTCCTTGAATTTCATTAACCTTTTGGAAGTTCGTTGTCTACTTATTACCTTTCTCAGAATCTCCTAGCCTTTTTAGTTACTTATATGTGGTATTCTTGCAAGAAATGATGCCATAAAATATGTATCAAAGGAATTATGTTTTCTCCCATTATGAAAGATATGTTTAGAATTTAAAGATAAATCTGGAAAAGTATCCCTACAATGTTATGAATAAATGCAAGTCATTAGCAGGCACAAAATGACATCTAAAAAGTCATAAAGAATAAGAATAAGTATAAACATGTCTGATTTTATTTACCAAGTACAGTAAGGAACCCAGCTGTCAATACTGGGACTTGGATTACATAGGAGGTTACCTGTGCTAAGAGGCAATAAATCTTTAACCTCTTGGTAGCTTTCAGTTTCTGCTGATTGCAGGGATTGTCTTAAACAGTCACAGAAGACAAGACGTCTCTGAGGAAGCTTGTTGAAGCTTCTCCACACACTGGCAAATCAGGTATTCTCAACTTCTCCTTCAGAGTTGCTTTCAACAACTGGAGATTTGGGTAACCTTAAACCAATTACAGTCCACAGAGAATCTCTCCAATGCTGAGAGATGAGAGTGAGTGGACTCTAAGCCTTCCTGAGCCAGCGAGCCAAATCTTAGTGACATTTTACGCCCCTGTGTTCTTATGGCCACACCTACATTGTAACTGATTTACAGTAAATCCCTTTTCTAATGTGTCTCCACTTTCCCAGCCTCTTATATTCATTTCTTGGAAAATCCCAGTGTTTTCAATCCACTTTTAAGGTTTTTTTTTTGTTGTTGTTGTTTTTTAATCTCCTTTAGAACTCAGCTTAATTCAGTAGTGCTGGATGTAACCTGTAGGACATTATTCCAAAATGATTACTCATTTGTATGCCCAAGGATAACCAAGACTCTATTTTTGGTATGGCTTCCTAATGCTAATGTCCAGCAGAACTTTATATCACATTGATTACAACAATCATGCAACATGCTTTAATAAGAAACACAACTGAAGATACCCCCACAAAAGACTGCTGGCAATGGCTGAGAGAGAGCCGGGACTGACCTACTCTGGTGATGGGATGGCCAAACACCCAAATAGTTGTGCCAGAAACCCCATCCAAGTACTGAGGAATCTGGATGCAGACATCCATGGCTAGGCCCCAGGTGGAGCGCTGGGAGTCTAATTAGCGAGAAAGAGGAGGGTCTATATGAGCGAGAATTGTTGACACCAAGGTTGGATAAAACACAGGGACAAATAGCCAAACGAAAGGAAACACATGAACTATGAACCAAAGGCTGAGTGGCCCCCAACTGGATCAGGCCCTCTGAATAGGTGAGACAGTTGATTGGCTCTATCTGTTTGGGAGGTATCTAGGCAGTGGTACCAGGTCTTGGGCTTGCTGCATGAGATAGCTGTTTGAAACCTGGGACTTATACAGGGACGCTTGGCTCAATCTGGGAGGAGGGGACTGGACCTGCCTGAACTGAGTCTATCAGGTCGATCTCAGTCCTCAGGGGTGGCCTTGATCTGGAGGTGGTGGGAGTGGGGGGTGGGCTGGGGGGAAGGGGAGGGGGGCAGGAAGGGGGAGAACAAGGAAATCTGTGGCTGTTATGTAGAACTGAATGATATTGTAAAATAAAATAAATAAAAAAAGGAAAAAAAAGATAATGACATATCAAATTCTTTTGATGTCAAATGCATTAATTTTTAAATGCTCAAAATATAGAAAAATGGAAAGCTATTAATAATTATTCAAGGAACTAATAAAATTTATTAATGTAAAAAAAAAGAAACACAACTGAAAACAAAATATTATCTTTCTCTGTACCAGATTCATTCTTCTCTCATTAAAGTAGACTTCAGCAAGTTATGGCTGGGGTTAAATGGGGGTAAAAGGCTGGCTTTGTATTTCTGTCCATCAAGAATGACTTTTAATTATTAAAGGATTGTAAATATTAGCAAAGAAAAATATTTGACTATAAGCCATAAAATATTTATTGTTTTTTTTTAATAGTAAGCTTGCTGAACTTTGCATTAATCATTAAGGATTACAGAGAATTCTAGGACAGTCATTTTTTGTTGGCTAGGATTTCTGTTAAGAGAGGCTGCCAAGAAACTAGGCTTCCTCGTTTCAGTGTGGCACACAAATATCCAGAACAGCAGAGGCCACGGGGAGAGCTTTAGTTGTAAAAATACAAAATGGATGTAATTGATACACTGTGAGTAGAGTAAGATCAAGAAACAAGGTAGAGAGACCAGCTAAGATTCTGATGCTACTCCAGTAAACATAGACAGAGAAAGCATTAGGCTCTTAATTGGTGTATAGCTAGAAAATACCAACAGCTTGGTTAGCAAAAAGTTGATAGTACTAGAGAGGAAAATTGCAAACTTTCATGTAGTTTATGAAAAGGAGTCAGTTTTCAAATGGACAAGGCACAGTTTGAATGGAAGATAATTCTCTTGAAGAAGTCTCCAACAATCCCAAACAAATCTTTTCATTTATTTTCATCTTTTCTAACTTTTAGACAATGATTTATAGTTTTCGGTATGAAGTGAAATGGTTTTTATTACATATATATTTAAGTATCTTATATATTTAATGAAATTGTAATGGTCTTCCTAGTCTTCTATTATATAGATCTTACACACTAGTACTTATTTAACTCACGGTTTGGTGTTTGTATTTCCTTTTTAAACACACTTTCACCATGGCCCATGCTGGCCTTGAACTCAGGACCCTCCTACTTCTGCCTTCTGAGTTCTGGGATTAGAGGCGTGTGTTGCCATACCTTACTCATCTATGAATTATATTGTCTCATTTCATAGATTGCTAAAAATTTCTATATAATATCTGTATTAAATTATTTTCAAGAAGATAATTTTTTAACCTAATACAGTGGAATATCAACTAAGTTATTAAATAGAAGTAGCAAGAAATTGGCATTCTTTCACTGTTCCTGAATTTAAGCATTACTCTGTGTGTGTGTGTGTGTGTGTGTGTGTGTGTGTGTGTGTGTGTGTGTGTAGTTGGAGAGGTAGTACCACTCAGGGGTAAGTGCACTTGTGCAAAGCACCTGGGTTTGATTCCCAGCACATGAAGGGAGGCTCACAAATGTCTGCAATACCAGTTCCCAGGATCTATCGCCCTTTCTGACCTCTGTGGAAACTGCACACACATAGGGCAGAGATATTACATGCAGGCAAAATATCCATACACATGAAAACAAAATAAGAGTCTTTAATAAATCCTGAGTAAAATGTCTGCTAATTCTTATATGTGGATATTTGCTAATATTTTTCAGCAAAGATTTCATAGAGTAGAGTTTTTTTTTTTTTAATTAGGAGATTCTTTCAGTAGGGTCTCATATTTTGGTCAGGCAGTTCTCAGGCACATTAGCTTAGGTGACCCTCTTGCATCAACCTCATAAGTAGTTAGGGCTCCAGCTGAGCAAAGTTACACCTTGGTCAATGCACTGTATTTTCTACTTTTAGTTTCTGCAGTTTTTCAGCTTCAATGTTTAATTTATGAATTATTTACAACCATGACTTATTTAGAAATATGTTGTTGAATTTCCAAATGAGACATGACTGCTGTTATTCTGGTATAGAATGGAATCACTGTAGTGAGAGTTCATATGTTGCATCATTTCAACTACTTCAGATTTGTTGAGATAAAAAGCACAGGGGATTTTTCTCTTGGTAAATATTCCATTTTCACACATAAAACTGTATTCTATTTTTCTCAGTAAAGTAGTCTATATTATAAAGGAATCTGCCCTTATCTCTGGGAAATGAATTGGAAAGGCTCTCCATAGATGCCTGAAACTGTGGTTAGTGTCAAACCTTACAATGTAAATACTATATTTTTCTCCATAAATAATCTATCAATCATAAAATTTTAATTTATATAGGATACAAGATAATAAAATGATAATAAAATAGTATAATGAATTATTAAAGTAAAATAAGAATTATCTGAACATGAGGATTATGATATCTCAAGAGCTTATCTGATATACAACACCTATATTAACTGAACAATAACAGGTAGTATATCCAGTGTGGATATGCTTGACAAAACTACTTCATACTACAGGCGAGATGGAGAAGGTGAAGTAAATGTTCATCACTCTATTAAGATGCATGAAATTATAAACTTATTAATTCTTCAGTCTGGTTATTTTGCATTTAATATTTATGTAGCATGGATGACAGCATAATGATAGACAATGAATTTATAAATAAGCAAGACCCTTTGAACCATTTGTGGGTATTGCTCATTTTCTATAAAGCAGTTCTATAAATCACCAAAGAGAGGGTGAATGAGAAAGGCCTCCCTAAAGCTCCTATCTTTGAATGCTTGATCCCCGGATGGTGAAACTGTTTGGGGAAGAATTAAGAGCTGTGGCCTTACTGGAGGAGGTGTGTCACCAGGTGTGTGCCTAGAGATTTCAGAAGACTCACCAATTCCAGTCTTTTTCTCTCTGCCTCCTCTTAGTGTTTCAAGATGTGAGCTCTCAGGCACTGTGTCAGCTCCATGCCTGCCTGCCTGTCTACCTGCCTGCCTGTCTCCTGCCTGCCTGTCTCCTGCCTGTCTGTCTGCCTGCCTGACTGTCTGCCTGCCTGTCTACCTGCCTGCCTGTCTGCCTGCCTGCCTGCCTGCCTGTCTGCCTGCCTGCCTGTCTACCTGCCTGCCTGCCTGTCTACCTGCCTGCCACCAAAGTCCCTGCCGTGATCTTCATGGACTCTAACCTGGAATCATAAGACCCAACTTCAGTTCTTTCTTTTATGATTTGGCTTGGTCACGGTGTTTTATCTCATCAATAAAAAAGTTACTAAGACTGATGTTGTTAAGGTTCCTGATCAGAACTGAAAATGTGTCAGTATTTCCTTCCAGTCAAATGAGCTTGGGTTATATAGACATCTTTGGTAAAATGTAAACATGGGATGGTTGTATAGACATCTTTGGTAAAATGTAAGCATTGGATGGTGGTGTAGAGATCTTTGGTAAAGTGTAAACATGGGACTGTGATATGTTCTGCATGAATTGGGCTATCTTATTTGAAGTAATTAAAATATTTTATTTAAATTTATATTAATAAAAAATTGTATGATATATTTTTATTTACTTACCTTTTATCTCCCTTTCAGGGCATATTTTCCAAAAACATAAAGTTGAGGCCTGCATTTTCATCATACTTAAGATAATTTGTTCTATTCTGTGTATACAGAATCCTGGATATTTGGAAATGTTTGATATGCTCATAGCTTGGTTGTTTTCTGTGGTTTCATCTGTTTGGTTTCCCAGTTTCAGTTCATTTTTTAATTTTTCTGGAGACAATGTCTCAAATACATCAGGGTATGCTTGGGGCTAGGCAATCCTCCTGTCTCTGTCTCCTAAGTACTGGGATAATAGGTGTGAGCCACTTCACTTAGTCAGCTTTACAACTTTACTGGGAAATTTTCACAAGATCTCATCGTGACTATCTATAGACTTTCAGAATTTGGTTCTTGGTATATTGAGTAAATTCTGCATATCTATATATTTAGAGTGCTTGCTCTGGAGGTCACATTTCATAAATGTCACAATACAATGTTAATGACATTTTCTCACTTCAGTAGACTTATGGAAACTTAACTTTCAATGTGCCCCCTATACCTTCTCTACTTCAATATTATCATTTCCAGTACCTGGTAGTATTAGCATTTTTGCTCCATTATCAAATTGCACATAAATTATTTAATAAGTTCAAACATATTTCCCTTTGGCTCTTTTCTTTTCCAGTGAGATCATACACAGTTTTCTTATTTGACAATCTCTTTTTTCTCTGAAGAACTTATTTTAGTCATCCTTTAAGGAAAAGTATAATGTAACAAAATGCTTCCATAGTTTATTCGTTTTGTTTTGTTTTAATTTGAGAATGATTTATTTCCCCTTAATTCCTTAAGGAGATGAAATCCACTTCTGACAGTCCTTTACTTCTACCAATTGAAAATTGTGTAGCTGCCTTGCTCCATGGTCTCTTGAAAAATCCAGAGTCATTCAAAGTGCTCAGAAAGGTACACAAGGCCATTACCCTCTGGCTGTTTTTGAGAACTGGCTCCAGTTTTCATTTTACACTGATGTGTCTTTACATGGGTTTCTTTGGTATTATGTAGAGTTTCCTTAACTTATTGGTTTCACAGTTTTGTTATAGTTGGAATTTTATCTGGTCCCACCCGGCCCTGTGGTCATCACGAATTTCTCCCACCCATGGTCACTCAGAATTTATAAAATAATTACTCTGAGGCTTAATAATAATTATAAACTGCTTGGCCTATGTCTCAGGTTTCTTGCTAGCTAGCTCTTTCATCTTAAATTAATCCATTTCGATTAATCTGTTTTGTCACATGGCCGTGGCATTGCTGGTCTGCTGATATGTTGCCCCTTGGGTGTCTGGATGGCATCTCCAACTCCACCCTTCTTTGTCACCCTCTGCAGTTTGAATGTACTGTCTAACCTTATTCTGCCTCACCATTGGTCAAACAGCTTTATTTATCAAATAATGATAGCAGCACATATTCACAGCATACAGAAAAGCATCCTACAGCATTTTATCATCTTTCACTAAAACAAAGAAGGTTTTGAAAAATACCTTTTTGGCTTTACAGTACTTCTCTCCTGGAATTCTAATGTACATCAATGATGTGATAAATGCTTTATCATCTTTGTTCCTTTTGTTTTTCTTATATTAGTTTTAAGATGGTTGTTCATGGAAGAACAAAGTGAGAATAAATGAATCTATTTAACATCTTGAAGAAAGATTATTTCTTTATGGATTTAAAATACCTTTGTTAAATGTATCCCATCTTTGGAGAGTTAAATGATATATTTTTAATGTAATCTTAAAATAAGGGAATTAAATATAATGCAACTGACCTGGAAATGTGTACTGATTTAGCTTGTTATCAAAGGAATTTGAGCATCCTTCATTTTATTGTTTTATATCTAAAGCAATCATGCATGACAAGAGAATAACAAATATAGAGAATCACTCAGAAATATGTTTATAGAATTCCTAGTCTGTTATGATTTTCTGTTTGATTAACTGAGGAGACTAGTACTGTTTGTGGTTTTAACAAATCTACTCCATGATATTCATTAAGACTGGATATCCATCACTATCTTATGTTCTATTTGGATTTTTATTGTTGTTTGTTATTGTCTAAGTACAGATAAACTCACACCATGTTAAAAAATTCTCTATGAAGGGCTAAAAAAAAACTCAGCAGCTGATATATTGATAATAATGTTTTCCTTCCAAATGCAGCACTAAAGACACTAAATACACATACATAAGCATGCATACATACATACATACTCTATAGTAGCTCATGTCTTTTTTTTTTTTTTTTTTTTTTTTGGTTTTTCAAGACATGGTTTCTCTGTGTAATAGTCCTGACTATCCTGGAACTCATCTTGTAGATGAGGATGACCTCAAACTCATCAAGATCCACCTGCCTCTGCCTCCCA